>NC_142167.1:25985015-26285015 GCF_029865625.1 Vigna umbellata | reverse complement strand
CAAGCTTTCACAACTCAACTCATACATTGCTATCTTCATGGCATGGCAATACTTCTTGCAATTGGCTTGGACTTGCTTGTGACCACTCAGGATCAGTCTCCAACATAAATCTCACAAACATTGGATTAAGTGGTACGCTTCAAACTCTAAACTTTTCATCACTTCCAAACATTCTCACTCTTGATATCAGTTTGAACTCCTTCACTGGAAGCATTCCTCCTCAAATTGGAGTGTTGTCCAAACTCACTCATCTTGATTTAAGTCACAATCATCTCACCGGTACTATCCCAAATTCTCTCGGAAAGCTATCAGTCTTGTCACATATTAGCTTGTGGAATTGCAGTCTTACAGGGTCTATTCCAAAATCTATAGGAAATATGGCAAGTCTTGTATATCTAGATTTTACGCAGAACAACCTTTATGGACATATTCCTCACGAAATTGGAAATTTGTCAAACTTAGAGAATTTGTGGTTAGCAATTAATAACTTAGACGGTTCCATTCCTCAAGAAATAGGTAAGCTGCAGAACCTAAAGGATTTATATATATATAACAACAATTTATCTGGAAACATTCCCGTGGAAATGGGGAAGTTGGTCAACTTGACCTGGTTATGGCTTTTTAACAATAATCTTTCGGGTTCTATTCCTCGAGAAATTGGAATGATGACAAATTTGCTTCAAGTTGATTTGTCCAGTAACTCTTTGTCAGGTACAATCCCCCCTACAATTGGAAATCTGAGCAAATTAAGGAATTTATACATATATACCAACCATCTCTCTGGTTCCATTCCTAATGAAGTGGGGAAACTCTATTCTCTTATGACAATCCAATTGTTAGAAAATAATCTCTCTGGACCAATCCCATCTTCCATCGGTAACTTGGTGAACTTGGATTCTATTCGTCTTAATGGAAACAAACTCTCCGGAACAATTCCTTCCACTATTGGTAACTTGACAAAACTTACCACACTTGCTTTATTCTCAAATAAGCTTAGTGGACACATCCCAATAGAAATGAATATGCTTAACAACCTGGAAAAATTGCATTTATATGACAATAATTTCATTGGTCAATTGCCTCACAATGTTTGCACTAGCGGAAAGTTGATAAACTTTACTGCTGGTAGAAACTATTTCACAGGTCCAGTATCCAAGAGTTTGAAGAATTGCACTAGCCTCATAAGAGTGAGGCTTGAACAAAACCAATTGACAGGAAATGTGACGGAGGATTTTGGTGTGTATCCAAACTTGGATTACATAGATCTGAGTGATAATAACTTTTATGGCCATCTTTCTCCAAAATGGGGGAAATGCCATAATCTCACAAGCCTCAAAATCTCCAACAATAATTTATCAGGAAGCATTCCACCAGAACTAATTCAGGCAACCAATTTACATGTACTTGAACTGTCTTCAAATCACCTCGTAGGAGACATTCCCGAAGATTTAGGTAATTTGACCTACTTGTTCAAACTCTCTCTCAATAATAATAATCTTTCAGGGAATGTTCCTATACAGATAGCATCAATGCTAGATCTTGACACTTTAGAGCTCGGAGCAAATGGTTTTTCTGGCATAATTCCAACTCAACTCGGTAATTTGGCCAAGTTATTACACTTGAATTTGAGCCGAAATAAATTTACGGAAAATATTCCATCCGAGTTTGGTAAATTAAAATATGTTCAAAGTCTCGATCTTAGCATGAACATTTTGAGTGGAAAAATACCACCCGTGCTTGGACAGTTGAAAAGCTTAGAAACATTAAATCTCTCACACAATCATCTTTCAGGCGATCTCTCCGGCCTTGACGAGATGAGAAGTTTGATATCTATTGATATATCATACAACCAATTACAGGGTCCACTTCCCAACATTCCAGCCTTCAAAATGGCTACAATTGAAGCATTGAGAAATAATAAAGGCTTGTGTGGTAATGTCTCAGGCTTAGAACCATGTCCAACATCACCTGACAATTATGAAAATCATCATAAGGCTAGCAGATTCATATTGGTATTTTTACCCATTGGTTTGGGCACTTCCATGCTAGCGTTATTTGTCTTTGGAGTGTCTTATCATTATTATCGAAGCTCAAAGAAGAAAGCACATGAAGATGAAGAATCACCAGGTCAAAATCTCTTTTCGATATGGAGTTTTGATGGAAAGATGGTGTATGATAACATAATTGAAGCCACAGAAGATTTTGACAATAAACATCTCATTGGAGTTGGAGGACAAGCGAGTGTTTACAAAGCTGAATTGCAAACAGGTCAAGTTGTTGCAGTTAAGAAATTCCATTCAGTAGAAAATGGAGAAATGTCTAACGTTAAAGCTTTCGCAAGTGAAATTCAAGCTTTGACAGAGATTCGACACCGTAACATTGTGAAGTTATACGGGTATTGTTCTCATTCCCGATTCTCGTTTTTGGTGTATGAGTTGATGGAAAAGGGAAGCATTGATAAGATTTTAAAAGACGATGAAGAGGCAATTGCATTTAATTGGAAAAGGAGGGTTGATGCCATTAAAGGTGTGGCAAATGCTTTATGCTATATGCATAATGATTGTTCACCTCCAATTGTTCATCGAGATATATCAAGCAAGAATGTTCTTTTGAATTTGGAGTATGTGGCTCATGTCTCAGATTTTGGAACAGCCAAGCTTCTTAATACTAATTCAACAAATTGGAGTTCATTCGTGGGAACTTTTGGATATGCTGCTCCAGGTTAATTCCTTACTTCTTTTATACTCAGTACATAATAATGATTCTGTAACTTTTCTTTGTTAGTGTTAAACTTGTACCAAAAGATTATGATAGGCTTGTGGCTTGTTTTATTTTTGTGAAATATTATGATAACTCCTTCATCTGGCTACAGAACTTGCATACACAATGGAAATAAATGAAAAATGCGATGTGTATAGCTTTGGGGTATTAGCACTGGAAATAGTTTTGGGAGAGCATCCTGGAGATCGTATAAGTTCATTGTTGACATCTTCATCGAATGTGATGGAGTCAACACTTGATATTACTTCATTGATGGATAAGTTAGATGAGCGTCTCCAACATCCTGCAAAACCTATGGCTAAGGAGATAGAATCAATTCTAAGGATGGCAAATGCTTGCTTGACTGAAAATCCTCGTTCTCGCCCTACCATGGACCAAGTTGCCAGCTACTTTTCAAAGTACAAGTCATGTTCATTCAATTGATTCCACATCGTCATGAAGAAAGTTCAAATGTTGAATTTATGGAATATGCATTACATTGTAATTTTATTTCTTGTCTTGATGTTCCGTGACTATTCTTGTCTTTTGTATTTGAGTTTGGTTTGGTCTTGTGTTGTTTAATTGGTATATTCAGTTCAGTGTTGTGGGTTTGTTTTAAAAATATTGTTCCCTATTTATATATATATATATAGTCTTGGTGTGCCAAAGTCTTACAAAGTGGTGGTTTACATTTTGAATTCGAATTGGTTTTAATTTCATATGCATATAGCCTTGATACACTTCGAATTCTCATTAGGTTTCTGTTTTTTATAAACAGAAAGATTATGACAATTTTGTTAGTGCCTTTTTTTCTTATAATGATGCAGTCAGCCTTTCCGAATACTTATTCCTTCTTCAGTTTAACTTGCAAAGGGCAAAAGTTGCAATGGATATTTGAAGTGAATTTTTTACTTATTTATTGTTTACAAAATTGGGCACATGATTAATTATGGAAATATTGGGGCCATTGTATGGGACAACTTGTTATATAGGACAGTTTCTTCCCATACCTCAATAATTTTAATTCGCACCCTCGTAAATTATACTGTTTCAGATTATAAAATTGGAATGTAAATTTATATTTTAAATTATATAAAATAAATTAATTTTTTATTTTGTATTTTGGAATATAAATTTTGGTATTTTGAAATGTATAATCTGGATTATATATCTAAAATCTATTTGTTATCTTTTATTTCAAAGTATAATTTGAAATACAAAAAATTATATACAAAAATTTATAGGTGTAGGTTGAAACTATGGAGGTGCATAACAATGGTCGTTGTATAACCATTTAATTTAGAGGGTTACTCCCTGCACCACCTCACTTTGCTTTCTGCACCACCACATTTTTTTTAAATTCCAAAACTATTATTTATATTTTAAAATATCCTACATCCTCACCTCTTTCCTTCAACGGATGTCAACATCCTTTGAAGAAAAAATTCTTCAATAGATATGGTACATCGGTTAACGGATGTGCCACATCCTTGAATTGTTTTTTTTTAGTTTTTTAAATTTATTATATTTTAAATTAATATATAAATATTATTTAATTTTTTTTAAAATTATTACTTAATTATTTATAAATTTATTTTATTTTATTTAATAAAATAATTATTATTAATTTAATTTATGTATTATTATTTAAATAATAATTAAAATATTTTTTATAAGTATATTAAAACGGATGTGTCACGTCTGTTAACGAATGTGGCGACATCAGTTGAATTTTTTTTTTTGTTTTTTTAGTTTTTAGTTTTTTAATTTTTGTATTTTAAATTAATGTATAAATATTATTTAATTATTTTAAAATTATTACTTAATTATTTATAAATTAATTTTATTTTATTTAATAAAATATTTATTATTAATTTTAATTTATATATTATTATTTAAATAATAATTAAAATTTTTGATATAAATCTACTAAACAGAGTTAACGGATGTGGTGACATCCATTGAATTAGTTTTTTTTTTAGTTTTTAGTTTTTTAATTTTTTATATTTTAAATTAATATATAAATATTATTTAATTTTTTAATATTATTACTTAATTATTTATAAATTAATTTTATTTTATTTAATAAAATAATAATTATTAATTTAATTTATATATTATTATTTAAATAATAAACAAAATATTTTTTGAAAATCTATTAAACAGATGTGGCCACGTCCGTTGAAGTTTTTTTTTTTTTTTAAATAAAAACAATAAACTAAAATATAAAATATGTAAACGGATGTTAACCTCCGTTCATGGATAACAACATCCGTTTCACCTTCAATGGATGTAGACATCCGTTTTATAACAAGGACAAATTATGTATGTAATGGTGCAGAGAGCGGTTGGTGGTGGTGGAGGGAGCAACTCCCTTTAATGTAGTCCACGCTAACTCATTATGGGCCACTTGTATTGGAACCCCCATAAGAGGGGTGCAGGAGAAAAAATGGAGGTGCAGGAAGATATGGCCTCAATATTTTAATTCAGCCCATTTCTTTTTTATTTTTCATTTTTGACTAAATACCTTCACTAAAACACATTTTTCGTTGCTCTTTTAGGCAAAAAGGAAGTTTCCATTGAAACGTTTACTCCAATGCAAAACTAAAATGTCTTTAATAAGTTTTCCAATATAAAATTGAAATACATTTTTGTTTTAAACAAATATTATTATTTTATCTTTTCTCTCATTGTTGTAAAAATCTAATCATTTTTTTAGTTCATTTGTTCTTTTAATTTATTCATTCAATGGTCGGATTTCTAATTTAGATGGGTGTTAGTCGTTAGTTCATTGATAAAACTAGATGAAAATTTTTATCTGTAATGACTCTCTGAAATTAAGTTAATAAGAATAGAGGATAATGTGACAATAAAAAATAGTACAAAATAAAATGTGAATGTCAATATGGAGAAATTAAGTATTTATAGGTGTTTTGAATCTATAGAAGATATATTAATAAGTTTTGTTGATTTCGTGTTAAATAATAATTGAAGTATACATATCTCATAAATAACAATATTATCTTTCAATATTTTAGAGATATTATAATAGTTTTTATTACTTTTAGACCTATTAATTTAAATTGGTTATATAAAAAAAATATTGCATCATACTACTATATTAACATCAACTTCTTAAATATTTAATATATTTATTTTAAATAATTATTCTTTCTCTTTGAGTCTATGCAACAATTCACAATATGTAATATGTATGATAGTTGTCCTCGACTTTTACAATGAATAATTTAAATTTAATTACATTAGTTATCTTTTAAGTGGCGTAGAGGATGTCGAAAACATAATAAAAAAAGAAGATAAAAGAATGTCAAATTGTAAATAAGCTGTAAATTTCGTTTTCCAATAAAATTTAGCTAATAAAGGAGAGAATATTAACAAAATCATATCAGAAATGTGTTTCTAACATTTCTTTACTTTATCTATCTATAAAATAAATGATCATATATAATGCTTAAGAGTGTGTTTTTTGTTTAGAAAAAAATTGAATTATTTAGCTAATCTAAAATTATATAAAGATGACTTCGTTATAGATCAAATATAATTTTTAAAATAATGAAATATTATAAAAATAAATAAACTGTAATGATATTTTGAGATTTTTAAAAATTATATTTATGGTGATGACTCCTTTATAAAGAGTAATAGTTTCAGAATTGTATGTGTAATGTAATATATATATATATATATATATATATATATATATATATATATATATATATATATATATATATATATTGTACATATTTAAAAAAGACAAATGTCCGAGTAATTAATTAAAAAAACTCATTAGTGTAATTTATTAGAAAAAAAATAAACACACCTCTTTCATGAATTTTGGTTCTTTCCCTACCTAGCTAGTACAAGAAATATATTTACAATATCATTCTTTTACATTGGCTATTTATTACAAAGGTGAGTGTAAAATAATATGATGTAGAGATTTTGAAAATAAATATAAATGCTCTATATATAATTGATGTAAAAAGTATTTTAGCATTAGTTAAAAATAATTAAATTAATTAAAGAATTCTTCCTACGTACGTCTCTTTCATACTGTACTCTCCTTTATCTATCCGCCCCTATCTTCCTCTTTCTATATCTCTTATATACCTTTTCTTATGTCCTTGTCCTATTTACTAATTAAATATAAATTTATGTTTCCATTAATTAATAATGAAATACGACCATGTATGCTTTTTGTTTTAAGATTTGTATTGCCATAAATCATATTAAAGTGTTAGATTTATTTTCTAGTTATTGATTGTCTAAAAAAATTGGTATAGTTTATTATTTATCTTTTTTAATGTCATATTTTTAAAATTTCCAAATATTTAGTTTAAAAATTCTACCCTAAAATTTCGCTTTTAAAATTACTTAAAAACAAAATTTTATATAAGTAGATATAAAATTTTCATCATTCTGTCTGAACAGGACATTTGAAAAAAAATAAAAGAAGGCAGATTATAAAAATTTAATTAATTTTAAATTCCTTTAACTTAAAAAAAAGTACCCAAGTTTTCATCCACATTTGAAGACTAATTAATGAGGTGGCGTTGACGCTTTTAGTGTTTTGTTGTGTCGTTAAATGCAGTGCCGAAAATACAGGTACTTGCTTATGATTACCTCTTCTTCTTTCTTTGATCGTGATATATACTAATATAGAGCGTGAGTTACGTATATCAGAATATTCTTATATATGTATAATGCCATCTATTCTGTTGAACATTCAGCCTCTCAAAGAAAACAAAATTATATATATTTCTGTGGCAGAAAATTACATTTTCTAGAAACTACTATAGCCATACGAACATTATATATCATTTTTATGTTTTATTTTTCAAACGTCGAGTTTATATATCTTTTTAAAAACAAAACGATTAATTCATTTAACCTTCTTATAACTTAGGGTTTAGCCTCTATTATATAATTTATAATTGTTCTCTAATTTATAAGAACGATGGGTTTGTTCTCACTTTTATCTAAATGTCTAATAACTAATTTAAAATTAATTTTTTTATTGGTATATGGGATAACCTTATTGATAACAAAAATATAATACCAATAAAACATAAGTTTAATTTATATATAAGATATTAATATCATTTCAACCTAAAATATATGTAGTAATGAATTTATTTTACTTTTTTTTTTACATCTGTTCAATTTTATTATCACTCATTATTATTTAATGTAGAATTTCGATTTAAACTTAATTTTTTTTAATAATGTATAATTAACCTGGTGCATTGACTAATCAAAGACATTTTGTATGCATAAATTAGATGATATTGTAGAATGAATGAAACCGAATAAATAGGTGAAGAATAGAAATAGGAGTGGTAGGTGATGGAAAAATAGGTTTGGTTTGAATTGAGTGTTTAAGCATAAATAATAAGCAGCATTTATACAAACTATAAGAAGCCGTAATGGCAGATGAATATGGACCTATTGATGGTGTTTGACAAAATTGACAACTAAACCGATACCCCTAAACTCAATGCTGGATTATGGAATTAATGTCTTTTGAAAAATAACAACAATTTATTTAATAAGATTAAAGATTGAAAGTTTTTTTTTCTTGTCGTGTTTCAAACGAAGTTCATTTATAGCAAAACAAAGTTTACTTGTTTTGTGTCTTTTCGAGATTGGAGATTGGTATATGAACTTGTTTCCTTAATTAATTCTTTTATTATTTACTTCTTTTGGTTAGTTTGATATTTTTATCAATAAAATGTTTAATCAAATTCTTTCATTTTAAAATTACCTTAATAATGTGATTTTTAAATATTTAATTAATAAAGTCCCTCGATTTTTTTAAAATATAAAAAAGTAACGATAATTACTTTTTAATTGTTGAAGATTTTACTTAGACTATCTTATAAGAAAATTAAGGTAACGACTCGTTCCAAATGATATCAAACAGGCCCAAAGGGAATGAAAACCTTCTATAGGATTCTGTTCAAAAATTATATATCTATATATTAAAAAATAAAGATATCATTTAAATTAGAGAGAAAACAACAATGATTTTCGTATAAATAATAATATTAAATGCGAAGAGAGTTAGTAAAACCAATATATTTGGAAGACAAGAAAAATTTATATAAATTTGCTAGCTTTTGAAGTTTGGAGCCCTATGCAAAATGTTTGTTTGCATTTGTTATTCTAGGGATTTGTGACCTTGAGATGATAAGAACGATGAAGTTACTCGTAGATGATACTTTGACAATATTTTTTTGACAACATTTTAACACTATTTACGTGTCATTATGTGATTGGTCAATGATGGTGTTTATAATTATTATTATTGATTGTGAAGTAATTTTAGACCAATCACAGAATGACACGTAAATAATGTTAAAATGTTATCAAAGTATCAATATTCTTAAATATTTACTTAGTTTTGCAAATTCAATATACAAACTGAGTTTCGACTTTTTTATTTTTTTAAATATCTATTTAAATGGATATAATGTGTTGAAAAGCTTTATGTAACAACATAATCACTGTTTAATTTAGATCATATAAGACTTATGTTTTATTTAAGATAAATTTTAAACAAATAAAGATTTTAAGTTTAGAAATAGAATATGTTTATTTCTTGTTTTAATTAAAAAAATTAAATTTTCTATAAGTTTAAAGATTAACAAAAACTTTATTGTTGTACTATAGAATATAGTCCCATGAAGATAAATGGATAAGGAACAATATAATCTTATTAAAGTTAAGATTTGGTAAGTATATCATTTTTTTATTCTCCAGCGAAAAACAGTTCATACTTACAGTTATGGATTTCACCAGATAGATACAGACAGAAACGTTAACCATAATAACCGTAAAACAAGTTCAAATATTTGTTTGGAAGAATTTAATTTTTGTTTTGAGATTCCCAAACTTATCATAACGAACAACTATCGCCGAACTTGAGACAATTATAGAAACTTAGAGATTAAGGATATTATCAGTTGTAAGAACCTTTTGACATTCATCAAAAGACGATCGAGAAGAATTTTAACCCCAATAATAACTACAAAAAGTATGACGAGTAATAAAAGAAATAACAACGAATTCATTAATTAAAGAAAATATTTTGAATTCATTAGGATATTACATGCAATTATTCTTTTAAAACTTAATCTCGTATATATGTATAATTTACATGTTATAAGATTGTAGTATTAGTTCGAGTGAATTTATTATGCAATATTAATATAATATAGTAAATAGTCGGTATAGTACAATAAGTATTAACGTATGTTATTTTAGTTCAATAATAAGAAAAAAAATTACAATCTTTAATACAAAAGATTTAATTTCGTTAACTTTGTTTGAACTCTGTTAATAGCTAAGGTAATTAAAGAGAATGGGCCACATCAGAAAGTAATAGGCCCAGTGGCCTTTAACCCAAAACGCACGAAATAAACCCAAAACGCAAGAAGCTTTCGTTATAGGTCGAAAGCTGTCTCGAGAACAGAAAGACAGTGTGTGATAGGAAGCATCGAGTGGGAAAGGGAGATTCTAGGGCTTCATGGAGACCCGTCACCGGAGCGAGGTGCTACCTTCACCGGAGGCAAGGAAGAAGACCGGAGGAGCACGGATAACAGGTTAGTAAACAAAACTCCTAGCTTGATTTAAGAAAAGAAAACTGATGTTATTATTTGAAATGAGCATGAAAAATTACAACTGTCTGTGTGAGGGAAAACTCTATTTATAGAGTTCAAGAGGGAAGGGAAAACAAACGGAAAACAAAACAGAAAACAGAATAACTAAACCTAACAAGGTTACTGTATTCAAAAACAGTAATCAAATAAAACTGTAATATTTAATAGCCTCCCCTCAAGCTGGATGGTGTATAGTTGCCAGTCCAAGCTTGGGAACAATCGATCCGAACCGAACTCGGTGAGGAAACTTGGTAAAGATGTCTGCTAGTTGTTCATCTGAGCGAATGGGAAGAAGATGTAGAAGGTTAGCTTGCACTTTTTCACGAACAACATGGCAATCAAGCTCTATATGCTTGGTTCTTTCGTGAAAGCTCTGATTATGAGCTATATGTCTGGCTGATTTGTTGTCACAGTATAGAGCTGGAATTCCAGCTTCCTTAATCTGTAAGTCCTCTAATAGATAGTGAATCCATTGTAGCTCGCAAGTAGTGGCTGCCAAAGCACGATATTCAGCCTCAGTAGAGGACCTGGAGACAGTGCTCTGTTTCTTTGATTTCCAAGAGATGAGTGATGATCCAAGGAAGACACAGAAACCTGTAGTGGACCTCCTAGTATTTGGACAAGTTGCCCAATCTGAATCACTGAAGGCCTTTAGCTGTATGGGAGAGTCAGCAGGAAAGAATAATCCTTCTGAGGGTTTAGACTTTATGTACCTAAGGACATGCTGGATAGCCCGATAATGATAATCAGTAGGAGATTGTATAAATTGGCTTAGCAAATTAATAGAAAAACACAAATCAGGTCTAGTGTTAGTGAGATAAAGCAACTTCCCTATCAATCTTCGATAGGAGGTTGGATCTTTCAAATAGCTGTCATTTCTGTACAGAGTACTCGTGTCACTCAAAAAAGGAGTTGAACAGGGCTTGCAATTCAGCATTCCTGTCTCTTCAAGTATGTCTAAGGCATATTTTCTTTGAGACAAATGAATTCCTTTCTTGGACCTCGCCACCTCCAGCCCTAGGAAATATTTAAGTTCTCCTAGATCCTTTACTTGGAATCTGTTATGCAAAAGGCTTTTTATGTGACTGATTTCTGTCATGGAATTCCCTGCTAATATAATATCATCAACATAAACAAGCAAGGCTGTGAAACCAGTAGGTGTGTCTTTGATAAAGAGAGAGTGATCACTTTTTGACTGTATATAGCTAACAGAGGTGAGGAAACTGGACAGCTTCTCAAACCACTGTCTACTAGCCTGTTTTAAGCCATATAGGGACTTAGTTAGTCTGCAGACTTGACCTTCTTTGTGAACATTAAGACCAGGGGGTGGTTCCATGTAGACTTCCTCTTTTAGGTCTCCATGAAGGAATGCATTATTCACATCTAGTTGATGTAAAAACCAGTTTTTAGAAGCTGCCAGTGCAATGAGTAATCTAACGGTAGTTAGCTTGGCAACAGGGGAGAATGTGTCCAAATAATCTATCCCTTCTTGCTGGGTGTAACCCTTAGCAACTAGGCGGGCCTTGTATCTTTCTATGGTGCCATCAGCCTTGTATTTAATCTTGTAAACCCATCTGCATCCAATTGCAGTCTTCCCTTGAGGAAGCTGTGTTAGAAACCATGTGTTATTGTCCTGCAAGGCTTTAATTTCTTTGCGCATTGCTTCTGCCCATTCACTCACCCCTTTGGCCTCATTATAAGAGTGGGGCTCACTGTTAGCAGTGATAGCCATGGTATATCTTGAGTGTTTTTCTGTCAAAGAATCACAACATAATAGATCAGAAATGGGGTAAGGTGTTTTAAATTTATTTTTCACAGACAAGGATTGATTAACCTGATGAATGTAGTCATCTAGATATCCTGGAGGCTTTCGGATCCTATCAGATCTCCTGTAGCCATGATCCCCTTCACTGTTATTGATTTCATTATCAATCCTATTCTCTTCAACAACATCATGCTGTATCTCTTCTTCTGCACGCCTTTCATCATTATTGGAGGCAGGACTGCCTAGGGAATCATGGAAGAAAGTGATTCTGTCAGCTTCTTCATCATTCACACTTGGGTTGTTCTGCTGATGCTTCCAAGGAAAAATGTCTTCATAGAAAACAACATTCCTGCTTATAAAAAGTTCTCTAGTGTTGATGTCAAGGACAATATAACCCTTGACTCCACTTTTGTATCCAAGGAAAATTCCTTTCCTTGCTCTAGGGTCAAGTTTGGTCCTGCCAGCTTCTAGGGTGGAAGCAAAACAGAGACATCCAAAAGTCTTTAAGTCTAAATAAGTGGGGGGAACATTATAGATACGATCATAAGGGGTTTTATTGTTAAGAATGGGAGTAGGCAATCTATTTATGAGATAGACTGCATGGCTCACAGCATAGGACCAATAGCTATTAGGGATGTTGGATTGAAACATAAGACTACGGGTAACATTTAGAATGTGTTGGTGCTTACGTTCAACAACAGAGTTTTGCTCAGGGGTCTCCACACAACTAGTTTGATGACTAATACCATGCAAGTCATATAAATTGACACAGTTGAACTCGGGTCCATTATCAGTTCTAACAGTCTTAATCATTTTTCCAAACTGATTCTTAATTTTAATAATAAAATTCTGTAATAAGTCTCTAGTTTGGCCCTTGGTGTTCATCAAAAATATCCATGTATGTCGGCTATAATCATCAACAATAGTAAGAAAATATTTATGCCCATGAACAGAAGAAACAGAAAAAGGACCCCATATGTCACAGTGAATCATTTCAAAACATGCAGTAGATAAGGAATTGCTTATGGGAAAAGGCAATTTATGTTGTTTAGCATAGTGGCAAACATCACAAACAGTATCATTATTCATTTGAACATAAGGAAAATGTTCACAAATCTGTTTGACAGTCTTGTGTCCAGGATGGCCAAGTCTATAGTGCCATAGATTTACATCAACATGTTTAAAAGAAAGAACAGATCCTGGAACAATGCACTGGTTAGGATTCTGAAAATTTTGTAGATAGTAAAGGCCCTTGTAAGAGTTAGCACACCCAATCATCCTCAATGTAGAGTTCTCCCTTATCTGACAAAGCTCAGAAGAAAAAATTAGGCTACAATTCAAGTCTCTTATAAGACTTTGAACAGAAATTAAATTGAAAGAAAAATCAGGGATATAAAGCACATTAAAGATAATAAAATCTTTAGAAAACTGAACAGTTCCTGCATGTTTGGCAGTAATAACAGAATTATTAGGCAATTTAACAGTAACGGGTTTAATCTTATAGAAGGTGACAAAATTCCCTTTCTCATGGGTTACATGATCAGTGGCCCCAGTATCAATAATCCAAGAAAGATTACCTGGGTTGTCTTCCTTGTCATTCCTCTGCATTTGATTGATCTTATGTGTAGGCTCATCAGCTTTCTCAATCAGTTTTAGAACTTTTTCAATTTGCTCTGGGGTGAGCTTGTTAAAAACAGTGCTGGTGTCTCCCTGACGAGTATTCTCTGATCCAGAATTGCTTTGGCAGACATTAGTAGAGTTCCAGCCATTGTTTTTCTCTTGATTGCTATCATTCTTTTTGTACCAAGGTGGAAAACCATGCTTGGAGTAGCACTCATCCACAGTGTGATTCATCTTGTTGCAGTAAGAGCACTGTTTTCCGTAATTAGGATTCTTTCCTCTCCCTCTGCCCAAACTATGTGACCCAGCACCACGACCTTGATTTTTCCAGGTCTGGTCTGTTTTCCAGCTGCTGTTCTTGTTAGTAACATTGGCTATGACTTTACTGGTTTCAGTAGAGTGATTATGGCTGGCAGTGCCAGATACAGACCTTTCTTGTCTTTCTTGCTGCATAATGAGGGAGAAAACACGATTGATGTTTGGTAAAGGTTCCATCAACAAAATCTGGGTCCTGACAGTATTATAGGTATCATTTAACCCTTTTAAAAAACATATAACGTGCTCTACTTCTCTATATTTTAGAGAAGTTCTTGAGAGTTCACAGCTGCAAGGGATATCACAGGTGCAGTTGGGTATGGGTCGAAGGGATTCCAGTTCTTCCCAGAGAATTTTTAAGTCAGTAAAGAATTGATTAACAGTTCTTTCCCCTTGTTTGATTGAATGAATGTCTTGGAGAAGGTCAGAAATTTTAAAATAGTCACCTTTAGAGAATCTCTCCTTTAACTCATCCCATAATTCTTTGGCTTCTTCAACATATATTACACTTTCTGCAATTTCTGGAGAAAGTGTTTTTACAATCCACGAGAGTACCATCATGTTGCATCTTTCCCATGCATCAAACAAGGCTTCAGTTTTCTTGGGTTTCTTGATAGACCCATCGATAAATTTGATTTTATTTTTGGATAGGAGTGCTCTTCTCATGCTTCTGCTCCAAGAAGAGTAATTATTCTCACCCAGTACTTGAGAAATGAGGGTTAATCCTGGATTCTCCCCTGGGTGTAGGTAGAAAGGACTGGCAGGCTGGTCTGCAGTATCCATGGTAAAAGAAAGCAAGAAACTAATCAAGAAACATCAAAGAACGAAATCTGGGCAGCGGAAGTGAGTTTCTGCTCTTGATACCATAAAGAGAATGGGCCACATCAGAAAGTAATAGGCCCAGTGGCCTTTAACCCAAAACGCACGAAATAAACCCAAAACGCAAGAAGCTTTCGTTATAGGCCGAAAGCTGTCTCGAGAACAGAAAGACAGTGTGTGATAGGAAGCATCGAGTGGGAAAGGGAGATTCTAGGGCTTCATGGAGACCCGTCACCGGAGCGAGGTGCTACCTTCACCGGAGGCAAGGAAGAAGACCGGAGGAGCACGGATAACAGGTTAGTAAACAAAACTCCTAGCTTGATTTAAGAAAAGAAAACTGATGTTATTATTTGAAATGAGCATGAAAAATTACAACTGTCTGTGTGAGGGAAAACTCTATTTATAGAGTTCAAGAGGGAAGGGAAAACAAACGGAAAACAAAACAGAAAACAGAATAACTAAACCTAACAAGGTTACTGTATTCAAAAACAGTAATCAAATAAAACTGTAATATTTAATAGTAATTAAACACGGGTTTGATCTTTAGTAATTATCACCCTACTTATCCTATCAAGTCTCCATACGTAAAATTGCAATTTTCAAATATTGAGGGACACTTTGATATTTATAACAAATTCTAGAGTATAAATGTAGTCCCATCAGTACAACATTTTATTTGGAGGCTTGAATAGGGTGGCAACAAAGGAAAATCTTAGAAGGATAGGACACTATTAGAAGAAATATCATGTGCTTTATATAGAAAATAGTAACCCCTTTATTCCTCATACGTAACAATGTAAATAGGGTTTGGAACATGTTAAACATATGGGTAGGTATAAGTATAGTGAAAGATAATCAACTAAAAGTATATTTCCGACAATTCTCCTTGTCAATTTATAATAGCAAAAAAATAATTTATGAAACAAATGATTTCATAGGAATAGATTGTGTTGGATTCGCGTGAAATGGAGAACAGAAAACCCAGTTTGCAAAGAAGAAAGAACAAGAGAGTAAAAGACAGAGATAAAAATAATCTGAATAATACTTCGAGATTTAAAAACTATTACAAACCGCAAAGACAGACTACAATAGATAGTCAGTCAAAGCAATTGTAACAAACACAACAGAATGACCAAACGGTTATTAACAGTAGGAGACCAACACAGGCCGAGCACTAGCTAAAGCCCGAACGGTCACACACAAGCTAAAGACCGAACAACATCGACAAAAGTCAAAACTAAAAAATACAAGACCGAACGTTCACAAATAAGAGATCGTTCGGTCACAAGCAATAATTGAGTCAATCCAACAATTCTCCACCTAGACTCAATAATGACAAAAAAAAAATAAACCGAACGGTAAACAAATTACAGACCGAATGGTACAGAACCAATCTTGGACAAAAACTTCAAAAATTTCTCCTTTCTGAGCGGCTTAGTTAGCATATCTGCAGGGTTGTCTTTAGATGCAATTTTGCAGATTTGGACAGCACCGGATTCTACAATGCTCCTGACAAAGTGCAGCTTGACATCAATATGCTTTGTTCTTGAATGATATATTTGATGGTTGGCCAAAGTACATTGTCTCACGCTTGGTTTCCCTTTTCTAGAGCCCTCAGCGCAGGATGCTTCTGGCTAATGCCCAGGCGCCCTTTTCGGGGTCATTGAGCGCAACTATGACGAGACACACCACACTTGCTTGCCTTCTAAGTTGACCCTGAGTGCAACTTCTGACCTGCACACCATTGAGAGCCATAAGTGGGGTGTTGAGCGCCAGTCTTGTGGGCTTGGACCCGTTTTATGTTATTTTTATGTTCTATTTAAGGACTTGCACTTCCTAGGGTTTGTATCTTTGGACGGAATAGGCTCAGAAACACACTTTTCACTCCCTTGAAGGCATATTTGGATGCGGAAGCTTCTATCTTCAATTTCTAGGGTTCTATCTTTCATTCTTTTTCCATTGTTCATCTAGTTTCACCATGTCAATGGTGAACTAAACTCTATTTGTTGTTGAGGATGATGTAACCTTTGTAAACTCTCATGTATTGAATTGATTCTTGATATTATATGCTTCTTTCATTAATTGTTAGGATAATTCTTCTTTACGTAAAGCTTGCTTCGTTTAACTCATTCTTTATCATGATGTATGATTTGCATGAGTACCGGAAGATAGATTACAATTCATGATTTGGAGAATTATTCCCAGAAGTAGTATTGCTCAGGAATAGGGAGAAGAGTTCTGGTTGTCTTAAGCTTCTGTTCTTCATAATTAATTATTAGGAATGCTAAGAATCGTATGAATTAATAGTTAAGGATAGACTTTCTTCGCCGAGGAATCAGGTTTTAAGTGTTATAGAGAGTGACATTGACATTAATAAAGAAGTAGAATTCGCATATACATGAGAGTAAACAAGGTGAAATCTAACCCCAACAACATATTCATTCCATAACATCAAACCCATTCATCTTTGCACTTTTGTCCAATTGATCAAATTGCATACATACTTACTTTTTAGTATTTACATTCTAAACCTAAAAGAGTTTGTCTTCAAGTTCTATTCAATCAAGAAATCACATAAATGTGTAGGCCGTGAGTCCTTTGGGATATGATACTTGGTCTTACCATTTTATATTACTTGATACGATTCAGTACACTTGCCGGAGTCTTAACAAGTTTTTGGTGTCGTTGCCGGGGACTCGTGGTTTAACTATTCTATTTGTGTGATTATTGGTTAGCTTTGAGTTGATTTTTTTTATAATTCTTGTTTTGTTCTGACAAAGTTTTCTAGGGTTTTGTTTTCTTGTGTATGCAGGATACAATTAGAACTAGAAGCAATAAAACTTCGGAACCTCTTCTTGAAGGATTGGACGAGAGTAGAAGGCGAAGGAGAATTCGGATATCTAGAGAATTATTCCCTTCTCCATAAACACTTTTACAACCTTCACCGCAAGGATCTGACCAGAGAACTGAAGAGATGGCTGGAGAAAATAATGGTAGACATACTTTGGCAGATTACACAACAGTATTTGGTCCTCATCATTTTAATAGTATTGCAAGGCCGATGGTCAATGTTGCAAACATGGAAGTAAAGCTTGTGTTGATACAATTGGTGAAGAGCAACCAATTTAATGGATTGTCTCATGAAAGTCCATTTGAGCATCTAACAACTTTCAATGAGATTTGCAACACTGTAAAAGATCAATGGAGTGCCAGATGATGCTATAAAGCTTAGTTTGTTTCCATTGTCATTGGGAGGCAATGCTAAGTTATGGTTGAATTCTTTCCCAGAAGATAGCTTCACTACATGGAAGATGTGGTTGCAAAGTTATTGAACAAATACTTCCCACAGTCGAAAATCAACAAAGGTAAGCAGGAAATTTCTTCTTTTAGGCAAGGCATGGAGGAGACGTTAGGTCAAGCATGGGATACAAAAGCTTGTTGAGAAAGACGCCTACGCATGGCTTTGATGAAGCCACAATAGTCATTTTTTTCCTTGGAGGTCTTGGTTCATAAACCAAATTGATGCTAGATGCCTCAACTGGAGGTAATATCAAATGCAAGACTCCAGAGGAAGCCTATAAATTGATTGACAACATGGCTACTAATGATAATGAGATGCATAATGAAAGAGGAGCTCCATCTCAGCAGAAGGGAGTCCTACAGTTACAATCTCATGATGCCTTACTTGCCCAAAATAATATTATCACTCAACAATTGAAGAATTTGACGAAGAAACTCTCTCAATTGCCAAAGGAGTTGCAAAACGTTTCACAAGTTCAACAGAAACTCTGTGAGTTATGCGGTAGTGATCATATCAATGGTCAATGTGCTTTTCCAGTGGAGACCCAAGAAGATGTCAACTATATGGGCAATCAATTCTGCCAAGGTAACTTCAACCAAGGGTGGAAAGCTCACCCAAGTATGGGTCAAGGTCAATTTGAACAGTGTGGGCAAGCAGGACAATTCAATAGACCATCGCAGCAACAATCACAATGGCAACAGATATCTGCATTATCTGACAGAACTTCAAAGCTTGAAGAAACTTTTCAACAATTTATGCAGGTAATTATCTCCAACCACAAGAGCATTGAAGCTACTATAAGGAATTTGGAGATGTAGGTGGGCCAACTGGCCAAGAAGTTGGAGAATAAAGTTGAGAGGCAATTTGGGGCTAATACTGAGGTTAACCCTAAAGAAGAATGTAAAGCTATTGTGAGCATAAGTGATGAGAGAGTAGAGGAGAGAAAAGAAAGAGTTGAGTTGAAAGAAGAAAAAGAAAAGAGAATACGTGAGGTTGAGAGAAAAGAGAAAGAAAATAAGAGGGGAAAGAAAAAAATTGAAAAGATTCTTCCTAAGGAGTGTAGTAGAAAAGAAAAGGAGAAGCAATTAGGGTGTTTTAAAGAAATCTTCAAGAAATTGGAGATTAAAATTCCTTTGACTAAAGCATTGCAACAGGTTCCTGTGTATGCACAATTTCTGAAGAGATCCTAAAAAGGAAGAGATATCTAGATGAGGAGACCATTGATGTGCAGGGCAATTGTAGTGTTATTTTGCAGAAGGCAATTCCTCCAAAAGTTAAAGATCTAGGAAGTTTTACTATTCATTGTGTCATAGGGAATGTTGATATAGGGAAAGCCCTAATTGATTTAGGGTCAAGCATTAATTTGATGCCTCTATCTGTGCTTAAGAGGATTGGTGGTCTTAAAGTGAAGCCTACTAAGGTTACCTTGCAACTAGCGGAAGGATCTACCAAAAAACCCTATGGTGTGGCGGAAGATGTTGTGGTTTGCATAGACAAAAGTAGATTCTTGGTTGATTTTGTTGTGATGGAAATGGAGGAGGACCTGAAGAATCCTAGTATTCTTGGAAGGCCATTCATGAAAACGGCCAAGGTAATCATCAATGTGGATGATGGGACGATAGCACTTAAAGACCAAGAAGAGGATGTGATCTTTGATGTCTTCAATGATGAGCCGAAGAATCAACTAAGGAAGACTACTCATAAAGCTGCAAATGAAGATGCACCAGTGAATAGCCTTAAAGTTTCCAAGCCGGATATCAAAGGTAAATATTGTTTCTTGCCACAGGTTAAGGAAGGAGAAGAAAAAGAAGAAGATCGCAAAGGAAAGATGGTTCATCATGATTCGAAGGATGAATGACTCAAACTTGGTGCACCAGTGGGATTCAAGGGCAAAGTATGGGTTGTTAAAGAGCTTAAAGATAATGGAGTCATAGAGATTGAAGCTCCGTACTCAAGGATAGTCAAAAAGGTGACCAAGACGCTGTTGATGATTTCGGGTGAGAGGAAAAAGAAGAACATCAACATGAAAGAACTGGCGTGAGCTTTATTGGGCCAAGCTAGTGGCGTTAAAGAAGCGCTTGCTGGGAGGCAGCCCAGTGATTTGAACATTTTAATTTTGGTTATTTGGTGTAATTTTGAACTTTTATTATTTTGTTTTGGTTATGAGCCTGCTTTGGCACAAGCATCTGTTGATGGATGCTAGGTGATTGAATATCTACTGAAGGATACTATGCTACCAGACACTTACTGATGGGTGTTTGTTGTTTGAACTGATTGAATTCCAATATTGATGGTTGGGACTGAGTAGGAAGTGATTGGATAGTATTTAAGGCAAAAAAGAGTCGTTTTTAGGGTTGGACTGGTTAGCGCTGAGGGCCCTTCTAAAGGGCGCTCAACGCGACTTTGCAGGTTTGATTTTTATGGTTTCTGGTTGATTGCGTGATCATGGTTGTTTGATCAGTGCAGGTGACGCTGAGGGCCCATTGTTTTGCCCTCAGCGTTGTTAAGAAGTAGTGTTATGAGTTGTTTTAAATTTAAGTACTGATGCTTGATGATATTTGTTGTTTTATGAATTTGTGTGGTGCAGGAATGACTTCTTCATCAGGGAAAATAGTGAAGACCATGGGGCACAAGAGGAAGGAGAAAGAACCTATCTACTCCAACAAATTTCTCACTACTGCTCATGAAAAATATTTCACAATAGTGGATGGGAGAAGATTGCTGATGGAGCGTAAGGTGGCAATCATACCATCTTTGGCTCCACAATTTGGAAGAGAGTTGGATAGAAGGAACTGGAAGAATGTTGCATCTTACCCTACTCCTGCCAATATTGTTATGGTTAAAGAATTTTATACAAATGCAAGGGCAATTGGTGGAGAGAAAGAGACGTACATGAGCTATGTAAGGGGTAAGAAAATATTCTTTGATGCTGACACAGTGAACAACTGTTTAGGCACAAACTAGGATGGAGAGCAGTGCCAATTTTCACTTTTTGTGGAGGAAGGAGTTGATTTTGATGAAGTGGAGTGGGTTTTATGTGTTCCTGGTGGACACTTCCAGAGGAACAAGCAGGGGGCACCTATTAACCTCAAACGTAGTTATCTGACAGCCCTAGCCAAATACTGGATGGCTTTTACACATGCTAACATCCAGCCCTGCTCCCATGTTTCTGATATTACTACCCACAGGGCCATTTTTCTCTTCTGTGTTCTAAGGGGATTGAACATCAACATTGGGCAAGTAATAGCTGATGAAATTCATAATTGTGCTTGCTCGACAAATAATACGTCACCCCTTGGACATTCATCCTTGATCACTCATCTTTGTGAGATTGCAGGAGTGAATGTGTCCATACCACCATTGGAGAGGCTTAAGAAAGAAATTGACGTCTCATAGTACACTCAGTATTATGCAATGGATGAGGCAAGATATCCAGTGCCACCACCACAACCTCCTAGGGCCCATAGGAGAGCACCACTGCCAGCCCAGGAGCCAGCTCATGAGGCTGCCCCATTCCAGATGAGGGACATGTACATGTCCTTGATGGAGGAGAGGATGAATGCTTTATACAGGGGTGAGCAGGAGCTGCTGAGGACACTGACGTCCGCATTCCCTGAGCGATAGTTCATATCTCAAGAGGACTTTGCAGCTAGGGTGGCATGGCCTGTGGCGCCACAGACAGATGATGGAGCTGAAGCAGCTGAAGCTTCAGCTATGGAGGAGGAAGCTGAAGATGAAGAGGATTCTGATGATTATGATTGAGGATTGTATATAGCATCTACTGATGGATGCTATTTTGTTTCTAAAACAGGATTCCCCTGACTGATTGTATTGATTGATGAACTAGATTTGCTTCTATTGTGTTATGTACTTGGCTTGATACTTTATCTGTGTGCAATGGTTGATAATGCTATGATATTTTTTGTGAGTGTTGCTTCATGATGCTGATAATATTGATTGATGTTGAGATGATGTATGATGCTAATATACAGGTGGTTGCTCACAATATTGTAAAATAGATGCATGATGTGTGATTGTGTTACTAAGTAGGATGTTTATCTAAATGATGGAACTTGAATTAGCTTGTGTGAGGTTTGAACTCCAGAGTTTTTTTTTTTGAATGATTGTTATTACTTTGAAAGCATGAATAACTTTGCCCAGGTTTCTATTATTGAATCACTTGCTTGTTTGTGTCATATGATCAAGGCTATCTGTTGTTATCCCTTTTAGCCAATGCATGACTTTCGCCCAACAAAAGAAAGCACAAAGTGTTCTATCCTTTGAACCTTTAGCCTTATACAGGATTTGAAACCCTTTTTGAAAATCTTTACCTTGAGTTAAGTTGAGAATATTTGTGTGGTATTGATAAAGGTTCCAGTTTGGGGTTATTGGGAAATTTGGAAAGGGAAAATAAATAAGCATTGAGCTAAGTGTTGAGCAAATGAAAAGCAAAATAAAAAGAAAAGAAAAAAAACTCAATGCAAGGAAAAGTTGGGAAGAAGTGAGAATGGTTTCGAGAGATTGTGTTTTGAATAATGAATTTATGAATGACTCTCTTAACTCAAGGATTTTGTGATCCGAAAAAACCAATTTTCTTCTTAGCCCAGCCACATTACAAGCCATAGAAAAGACCTTGTGATGATACTTGCTTGTGAATGTGTTTGATTGTGGTTAAATGAAAGGCAAAGTTGATTTATGTGACATTGTGATAGTAGAGTGAATGAGTTACCTCTATATACACTTGTGTGTTTGAGAGAAACACTTTTCTTGGTGAGGAATAGTTCCATATATGCATGATTACATCTTTGCTTGGTTGATCATTCATGAGTATAACATATGTTGAATATTCTGTGATTATATGAGCACCACAAGGAGCTTAATTGAATCGAGGCATGTACTCATCTTGACTGATATTCTTTGTGATAAGCTTATTTGAGCAATTACTTGTTTTGAAAGAAAAGGTTTTGAAATGTGTTGAAACCATTGTATGGATTGGTTGAAAGCGAAGTTACATTTTGTTTGCTTGAGGACAAGAAAAGTTCTAAGTTTGGGGTTGTGATAACAGTTGAATTTACCGTTAATTGATACTTACTTTTGATACTAAAAACACCCTTTTTGACTTAGAAACTAGCTTGGAATCATTGTTTTGATGAATAAGAGAGTTGAAGGTCAATTTGATGGCTTTGTGCTAGATTTCAGTGTTTTCAACAAGAATTAAGATGATTTGGAAGAAGATTTGAAAGCAGTAAGGAGTTGGAACTCAAGAAAAGATGGAAAAGCATCAAAGAAGGGAGATCGCAACAATGTTGAGCGCCACTTTGGGGGCCCTCAACGCCAAAGTACATTTTCTCACACTTGGCTGCCCTTTTCTGGAGCCCTCAGCGTAGGATGCTTCTGGCTCGCGCCCGGGCGCTCTTTTCAGGGGCACTGAGTGCAACTATGACGAGACACACCACACTTGCTTGCCTTCTGAGTTGACCCTGAGCGTAACTTCTAACACGCACACCCCTGAGCGCCATAAGTGGGGCGTTGAGCACCAGTCTCTTAGGCTTGGACCCGTTTTCTGTTATTTTTATGTTCTATTTAAGGACTTGCACGTCCTAGGGTTTTATCTTTGGACGGAATAGGCTCATAAACACATTTTTCACTCCCTTGAAGGCGGATTTGGATGTGGAAGCTTCTATCTTCAATTTCTAGGGTTCTATCTTGCATTCTTTTTCCATTGTTCATCTAGTTTCACCATGTCAATGGTGAACTAAACTATATTTGTTGTTGGGGATGATGTAACCTTTGTAAACTCTCATGTTTTGAATTGATTCTTGATATTATATGCTTCTTTCATTAATTTTTAGGATAATTTTTCTTTGCGTAATGCTTGCTTCGTTTAACTCATTCTTTAGCGTGATGTATGATTTGCATGAGTACCGGAAGGTAGATTACAATTCATGATTTGGAGAGATTAACTCAGGAATGGGAGTATGAGTTCTGGTTGTCTTAAGCTTCTGTTCTTCATAATTAATTATTAGGAATGTGATAACGGTTGAAATACTTTTATTTTTATACTTAATTTTGATATTAAAAACATCCTTTATGACTTAGAAACTCGCTTGAAATCATGTTTTTGCTTAAGTTGTGAGAATAAGAGAGTTGAAGGTGGTATTATAGGTTTTATGCTTGGTTTTCCTTGTTTTGGTAGGAATTAAGATGAATTGGATGAAGAAGTTGAAGTAGCAAGGAGTTAGAGTCAGGAAAGGCTGGAAAAGTAGTACATAGAAGAATCGCAAATAACGCTGAGCGCCAATTTCTTCTATCTCACGCCGAGCGCCACCGCTGAGCGCCAAGTTCTTCTGTCTCACGCCTGAGCACCACCGCTGAGCGTCAGTTTAGTGCTGCAACCACCGCTGGGCACCCTTTTGGGGCGCTGAGTGCCGACGACGTGGGCTTGGACCTGTTTTCTATTATTTTTATGAACTATTTAAGGTTTTGAACAACCTAGAGACTGGATCTTTTGATAGAAAGAGGCGCAGAAACACTCCTTTCATCCCTCGGAGGCGGATTTTGGATGCGGAAGCTCCGATCTTCAACTTTTAGGGTTTTATCTTTCATTCTTTTCCATATTGTCATCTAGTTTCACCATGTCTATGATGAACTAAACCTCCATTGTTGTTGGGGAAACGATGTAATCCTTTGAAACTCTCATGTATTGAATTGATTTATATTATAAATGTTTTACTTCATTAATTGTTAGGGTTTTTCCTCTACGCTCTATGTATGCTTTGTTTAACTCATTCAATTGCATGATTACTGATGCTGTCGATATGGAAACATATGGGGAAATCTAGAACTGGGGAAATTCTCCCAAAAGCAATATTACCTAAACATAGGGATAGGAGGGTTGGTTGCCTTTAAGCTTATATGCGAATGTAATGCATAATTAATTGATGGGGATACAAGACATTCTGATCTAGTAATTAAGAGTAGGCTTTCTTCACCGAGACATCGGGTTTAAGGTAAATTAGAAAGTGACATTAACATTAATGAAGAAGATGAATTCATAAATACATGAGAATGGATAGGATAAGTCGGAAACCCCAACAACATAATCATTCCATATTTTATACACCAATCACCTATGCATTCTTCAAGTCAATTGATCAACACTTGCATTCATATTTATTTTCTGCATTATATACACCATGATTTTGTTTACAAGTCTTAATTAATCAAGAAACCACATGAATGTCTAGGTCGTGATCTCTTGGGAAACGATACTTGATCTTACCATTTATTATTACTTGATACGATTCGGTACACTTGTTGGAGTCTTAACAGAATGCTAGGAATCGTATGAACTAATAATTAAGGATAGACTTTCTTCGTCGAGGAATCGGGTTTTAAGTGTTTTAGAGAGTGACATTGACATTAATGAAGAACTAGAATTCGCATATACATAAGAGTAAACAAGGTGAAATCTAACCCCAACGACATATTCATTCCATAATATCTTTGCACTTTTGTCCAATTGATCAAATTGCATGCATATTTACTTTTTAGTATTTGCATTCTAAACCTAAAAGAGTTTGTCTTCAAGTTCTATTTAATCAAGAAATCACATAACTGTTTAGGTCGTGAGTCCTTTGGGATATGATACTTGGTTTTACTATTTTGTATTACTTGATACGATTCGGTACACTTGTCGGAGTCTTAACAATGTCTCATCCTCAATTGCCAAATTCGAGCGGTATTCTTTGACTTCTCACTTGCTACCAAGGCATGACCAATGACAGTCGAACCCTCCAGAATATACAAGCCATTCTTTCTTCTGTCTTTGACAATCACAAATCTCCAGAATACCCCCTCATCACTCCATCCTCAACTTTTGTGGAATAACCTCTAAGATCAGATGAACTTATAAAAATCAAATTTCTCTTCAGTTCAGGCACATACCTTACATCCTGCAGCACCATCTCCCGGTTATCAAACATCTTCAACCTTACCGACCCTAATCCTTGCACTCGGCAAGCCTTGTTATTACCGAGTAGCACATTTCCAAGCTTCTTTTGCTCCAGACTCTCAAAGAACTCCTTCACCGGGCACATGTGATAGGTATAGCCATAATCCATGACCCAACTCTTTTGAGAATCTTTAGATGAAGCCACCAGAACACCAGCAGATTCATATCCCTCGGACGCCTCTGCCACATCAGCAGTTTCTTGTGACCGAACGACTTTGCCCTTCTCTGGACGTAACTTCTTGATATGTCCAATCTTCTGGCACTTGAAACATCTCACCTGTTTCGTCTTCTAGTTTTGACTTCTTCCAATTTCCCCCTACTTCTTCCCTTTGCCTTTCAACGCAATGAGCCCAGATGCCACTTTCTCAGTTGCCTACGAATCTTAAAGTTTTTGAAACTCCTTGGTTCGCATTGACGTCACAACCTCCTCTAAAGTAATCACATGATCCTTACCATAGAGCAAGGCATCCCTGAAATGCTCAAAGGTTCTTGGAAGCGCATTCAGAAGAATAACAGTCTTATCTTCATCTTCCAACCTCACGTCAATATTCTCCAGATCATCAACAATCTTGCTGAATTCTACAAGTTGCTCCTCTATGGTTCTTGATTCTGTCATCTTGAATGAATGGAGTTGTTGCTTCAGACACAACCTATGAGCCAGTGATCTTGTCATGTACAATTATTCCAACTTTACCATATTCCAGCTGCAGTCTTCTCCTTCGCAACCCCCCTCAGCGCCTTATCACCAAGATACAGTATGATTGCACTTCTTGCCCTAAATTAACGGTTGAAAATGTCGTTATTTGTGATGTAATTTTGATACTAAACATGCCCTTTTTCACTTAGAAACTTGCTTAGACTCATGTTTTTTCATTAAGTTGTGTGAATAAGAGAGTTGAGGTTGAATTTGATTATTTTTTGACTAATTTCCCTTGTTTTGATAGGTAATGAGAGAATGCGGAAAGCAGAGATGAAGTGATAATGAATTAGAGCTCATAAAGGCCTGGAAAAGCACCTAAAGGAGGAACCGCACGAAGCTTGGGCATCCTGTCCGAGGCTTGAGCCTCGAAAAATCGAACTCCACCGCCCGGGTGCCCTCTTAGGCCGCCCGGGCGACGGCCCCCGAAGCCTGGGCATCCAATTGAAGCTCAAGCCCTACATGAGGACTGTCCACTGCCCAGGCGCCCTAAATGGGGCGCCCGAGCGTCGTGCGTCGCAGATCCGGCTCAGTTTTTGCTCTGTTTCGACTCTTTTGGACCGGACCCTGTTTCTACTCTTTTCCAACTTTATTTAAAGGACCCAGGCGCTCTAGGTTTTGTATCTCTGGCTGAAGCAACACAACAGCACACTCTTCTACTCTCTAAAGGCGGATCTGGAGGCGGGAGCTTCCTCTTCTACTCTTAGGGTTTCACTATCTCCTGCTTTTCCATTATTCATATAGTTTCTCCATGTCTATGGGGAACTAAACTCTATTTGTTGTTGGGGAATAATGTAACCTTGTGAACTCTCATGTATTTGAATTGAATCTTAATTTATATGTTTTCTCATTAATTATTAGGGAATTCATCTATTTCAATGCTTGCTCTATTTAACTCATTTAGTAGCATGATTTATGAATTGCATGAGTGCCGGGAGGTTCATTACAATCCAGGTTCTTGTTGAATTCTCCTAAGGGTAATATTTCTCAGGGATGAGGGTATGAGTACTTGGTCGTCTTAAGCTCTTAATCTTCAGACTTAATTTTCTAGGAACGCTAGGAATTACACAAACTAGGAATTAAGGCAAAGCTTATTGCGCCAAGGGATTGGGTTCTAAGTAATTTAGTGAGTGACGTTAATATTAATGTAAAAAGAAGAATTCTTATATACATGAGAGTAAACTTGGTGAAATCAAACGCTAACAACATAATCATCTCATTTTATAAACAACCTCCGTTCATCTTTGTGTTACTCTACTATTGATCAATTTGCATTCATATTTAATTTTATGTCTTTGCATTTGAAACCAACAATCTCATTTTATTTAAGTCTTAATTAATTGAGTTATCACACAACTGTTTAGTGCCGAGAGTCTTCAAGGATACGATACTTGGTCTTACGATTTTATATTACTTATGCGATTTGGTACACTTGCCAATCCATCAACACCCTATCAACCTTTATTTTCTTTTCTTCTTGCGTCAGAGTAGCACCCATGTTCAACTCTCCCTTCAATGCATCATCACAGCCCTACTGTATCAAGATAGCCTCCATCTTGATCTTCCACAGCCCGAAGTCATTTGATCAATTGAATTTCTCTACGTCGAACTTGGTTGCCATCGTTTCTGGAATTTCTTGATTCACAGCCCCACGGTGGACGCCAATTGTTGGGTTCCCGTGAAACGGAGAACAGAAAACCCATATGCAAAGAAAAAAGAACAAGAGAGTAAAAGATAGAGATAAAAATGATCTGAATAATACTTCAAGATTTAAAAACTATTACAAACCGCAAAGACAAACTACAATATATAGTCAGTCAAAGCAACTGTAATAAACACAACGAAATGACCGAACGGTTATTAACAGTAGGAGACCAACACAGGCCGAGCACTAGCTAAAGCCCGAACGGCCACACACAAGCTAAAGACCGAACAACATCGACAAAAGTCAAAACTGAAAAATACACGACCGAACGTTCACAAATAAGAGATCGTTCGGTCACAAGCAATAATTAGTCTATCCAACATATTGTATTTAAACAGGAAAAAAAATGGATGTAGAATTTTTTTTTTACTTTAACACAACTAAATGCTTATCATGGATGAACAGAAAATCCATAATGTCAATCAATGCTCGAGTGCATCAAATCAGTTTCCTAGAACTTCAACAACCTAAATCTGAACTGAAATAACGTTCAGAAGCTAGGCATATATGAAAAAAAGGAGAAATTGGAAATGCAATGCAGCAACATTGATACCTAAATTGTTGAATCCAGTCTACACAAGGACATCATAGATACTTAAGTGTTTGGAAATTGCAAAGTTAAACCACTTTAGACTATCTAGTTAAAGATATTTTTTGGTGTTTTACTGAAAGCTTTGAACTGAAATTCTAACTAGTTGAAGCTCTTGGCAGATCCAAAACTTGTAATTATGTTTACTAGTCTAACGATAACTGTTTATCTACCCCTACATCGTTGCACCAGCTTAAATACAATACATGAGTTTTTATTTCTATTTACATGTCTTTAAAAGAAGACTACATTTTTATATAACACTGTTTCTTTATATATATATATATATATATATATATATATATATATATATATATATATATATATATATATATATATATATATATATATATATATATATATATATATATATATATATACTTTTGTACCTTTCAACAACAAAGTTAACGCTCCTAATGGATATATTTAATGGAATTTTCCTAGAGAATTTGTAGGAGAGAAAAATATTTTAGAAGAAATAAGTTAAGTTTTTATTAAGTTAAAATTAATTTATAAAATAATTCATTTGTAAAATATTATTTTATATAATTTATTTAAATATTTACTTGAATTTCATATTTTTATTTCATTGAAGTTTTAGTAAATTAAATTAAATTTATATGTTTAATTTGAAGAACTGGTTTAACTAAAGTTTGCTGTCACATTAATTCCATATTGAAGATAAAGAATGAAAGTTGTTAATCGATGTGTTGGTAAGTGATGCGCCAAATATCAATCCTCATATATTTACCAGGGTTAGAACTTGCACCTTGAATGATGAGATGTTAACTCTTCATTTCAACCTACGATAATGAAAACTTTGTTCTTAAAGTTGTTCTAATCTTAATCTTCCTTCCTACCAACTTTTTCTAATTAGGCTAACTAATCTAGAACCCTAGCCTTTGTTGAGAGATGCTTTTAGTTTCTTGATTCAAGAGGTTTGGACAAGGACATGATCCCACGTTTTATATAATAGTTAGATATTTTATGTTAAAATATTGTTCATATATTTATATATATTATTACATGATATATTTTCTAAATTCATGTGACATATATTATTATGTATCATGATATTTTAGCTAGAGTGATATCACTCAATAATTGTTTACTTCCTTAAGTAATTTTTTTTAAATTATTAATATAATAATTTTCTGTTTAATAGCACTTTTTATTTCCATTTTTGTGAACCACTACTCTATTTTATTAAAATTTGAAAATGTTCATTATATTGTATAAATCGATGTTTACTTGTATGAAGTTTGATTCATTTTTTTGTATCTCTTCGATTATAAATAAATTTTAAGAGGTTCATCTGAAAAATAGTAAATATTAAACAATAAAATAGAAAATGAATTTTCAAACCAAACTTTCTTTTTTTATTTTCTAATTGTGAATTTTCAAAGTAACCTCAACCACTCAATCACAATTAATTTATTTTCTACAAAATTAAAAAAATAGTCGGCAGTAGTATCGTTTAGATTCTTATTTATGCATGATTTGTTTTTCTCATAAAAGAAATTCACAATAAAAACTGCAAAAGCACTATAAAAAAATGAGAAATTTGAGAAGAGTTTTTTATCTACTTGTACGTGTTCTTTCGAGTCACTGAATAAAAAGCATAGTTTATTGTGAGTAGAAGAAAAACCACGTACACTTTCCCATCCTCAGTGGCCAAACTCGACTAGCAATTTAGATTTTTGTCTTTGTTTCGTGCGTTCTTCTTCTTCTTCAATCTTTTACTATTTTCTTCACATAAAATAAAGTTCAAATCTACGATCTCAAACAAGTATATTTTCATAATAGTAATATTCTAAAAATGACAATTAAAAAATAAATTTTCATTAATTATGACAGGGCACAAATCTCTGGTTATAAGAGCAATGTTTATAAAGTTTTGTGAAGTGTGTGGATGTAAGAGTTTTGAAGTTAACGGTTTCTTGTGGGAGAGAGACGGAAGAGAAGAGACAGTTGGTTGATGTTGATATCCAACTCTTGGAAAATGTTTGGTGTAAACTTTATAAATATTCATTTATGTTATGATGCAAATAAATAAACGAATTAAGTTAAACATAAAGTATTATTTGTTGTCGGATTTTAGGGTTTTGACTTTGATATCTACAAAAGAGACAGAAATAAAGAGCCAATTTAGTTAGCTTGCATGCATTAAAGAACTCAAGCATTTACTTTATTCATCACTCGGCTTTTCAAATAAAGCTTCAAAACTTAGCCAAGCTGTTAAGCCACACTACTTAATATTAATTTAAACTATCTTATTACAAACCCTTTACGCAATAAAAAGGTTAAATTATCTTTAAAAGATTATTATCATTCTCGTAGAAAAGAAAAGGACAAAACCACAGTATTAAGTTTGAATGTCCGTACACTAAAAACTATATATTGCATCAATCAAATTATCTATTTTGTATTAAACTTTAAATAATTGTAAATGAGTTTATAATAAACTCACGCATCACGTAATACAAATTATAATATGTATTTAATTTAAATATTTTATATCCTCTGTAATGAATTTCAATCTTGAGTGATTTGTCTAGAGATGGTAAAGTGGGATGAATCCGATGAGTCAATCTATCAACCTGATTACAGTCAAGCGCACTGGGTTATATTTTCTAACTCATCATCCCGACATGATCTGGTTTGCCTAATCCGTCAATTCGATGGGTAAAAAAAAATCTTTGCACTACACTTTATTAAGATTTTGTTCACAAAATACAACATCAAAATAACGTAGTGCAAGACGCAATTGGACCATCGTAGTTCATCTTCTTCAAAAGATGAACCACCACCAGACCTTATCGAGCAATGCCATAACACTATTGAACATGTGTCAACTATGCCATCAACCACCACAACTTTAACGATGACCAGTCATTCGATCAAAGAGCATTAAAATAGGACTATGATATGTTAACAACTTTTTTTAACAACTTTTTGACAATAGACTATGTGTCACTATTTTATTGGTCCGTATATTTGAAACGAACCAATTACGAGCTACCACATAAGCGGTTGTAAAAAAGTTGTTAAAAACAGTTGTTAAAAAACATTTTCCCATTAAAATACGTTTAACAAGCATGAAAAAAAGTACTTTATTATCATATATAAGAATATAGGGGTTAGAGTTAGACTTAGAGTTATTTGTTAGAATACCATAGTTATTTATTAGAGCATTGATGGGTTGTTTGTTGAACTATTTGTTAAAATTTCTAGATTGTATGAAAACTTTCTGATAAGTTTTTGGTAGAAAATTTCTAAAAATTATATTTAAAACAAAAAAATAGTCTCAATTTTAACAATGATTATTATCAAAATCATCGTTATAAACCATTTCATTATTTTTTAGTGGGTTAGTTATGACCAAAACCATCATTATAAACCATTTCATTATTATTTTTTTCTCTTCTGATTAATTTTTTGACGATAGTATTAACATTGTTGTTATTTAGAACTTTCAACATCAGTTGAATGAATTCGTTATTGTATTTTTAATTACATTTAACAATGGTTAGATGTAATCGTTATCGTTTTAACAACACTTTTAACGATAGTCAGTTTAATAACGATTTAGAAACCATAATCAAAAGCTACTGTTAACTATTGAGGATTTGTTTTTTTTAAGATAATGTGAGCTCATCTTCTTCACCAAGACCTGTGAGAAACCCTTGTGTCCTAATTTTGTCATTAATTTGTTGGCTTGACTTTTGTCCTCAATTTATTGTCCTAATTTTTGTCTTCAATTTGTTGTCCTAAATTTTGCCATGATTTTGTTATGTGATTGGAGTTACTCTGCACTGTCCTGTTTAGGGTTATGTATGTTAGAACATTGTCTTGCTTAAGGTTAAATGTGTCAAAACAACCAAAAAACAAATTACGGGCTGGCTTGTTTAATAAAAATTTAATCTTTTTCTTATTTCTATCATTCTATCCACCAAGTTCAAAATTTGCTCCTCGAGATACTTTCCTTATATGCTTCACCAAATTGATTTTTTTTTCACCTTTGTGATTATTTTTCTCTAGATCACCATATTTTTTATGAAATTAGGCTAGTCCATATGGAATTATTTTCATTTTGAAACTACGAATCTCCACTCTCCCAAGAGTGCTTGATTGAAAACAATAATGTCCTTAACTCCTAAACTTCCATAACTTTTTTCTTGCCATCTAACCATGTGAATCTTTCAACTTCATAAAAATCTACTTTGTATGGCAATAACTTCCTAGCCACTTTCCATAGAATAAAGGAACAAGAACTAATACTAAATTAATTAGGCATATCCTTTGTGCGAAAGACAGCAACTTATGATTCCAAGGGGATAATTTTTTTATAACTTTTTGAACCATAAGCCACTACAAGTCCTTTCTTTTTGGGTTACCCCCTATAGACATTCATAAATACGTCAACGAGAATTTTAAAATTTTGCAATTGGAGATCCTAGCATTAGGTTCGGTCAGACCAAGAGTTGATATTCATTATTACCTCTAAATTCTTTTTCTTAGTATAGGTACAGATATCATCATATCATCAAATGCTCAACAGGTACTCACTATCAGCTAATAATGTTTAATGAATTTTATTTGCATATTATTTTTAAATTTATGCTATCAAAATAAAATTATTGATGAAAAAAATATTAATAATGAAAGAATAACTTTACTTCATATATTTTTATATTTTTTATTTAGACCTATTATATTAAAGTTATTTTGTAAAATTTATATTTGGCATAACTCATTTAAACTTACTTTTAAGAAAGACTAAATTTATTTGCATTAATATTTTATAAAGTAATTTGATTTAAATTGTACCTAAAATTTAATTTTCATATCTAAATTTATATTGTAAAGATTGTTTTTAAATACATTTATTTAAAATTTCAAAAAAATAAAATATAAAAATATATCTATAACTATCCATAAATATGCGAGTAGAAAATAAATTTAGAGATACTTTTCACAAATATCCAACAGGACAAGAGACAAATTATTTTAAACAAAACAAATAACAAAAAGACATTATTTATACTCAACTTAATTTATTGTCATTCCTATTTAATATTAAGATAATGTTAATGTACTATAAAATGCTTACTTACCTCACCTTAGCAATAATTGTAGTCTCTATTTCTGAATAGAATCAGTCAAATTAAATAAATGTTCTTATAAAGCATTGGATTTTTTTTATTTAATTATTTTTGAAAGATAATTATTGCTCTAAAAATTATTAATTCCTACCGTGTGTTGTATGGTTTTAATATTAGTGTGTTGCTCTAATTTATAACTAGTAACATTTTTCATATTTATAGAAATTGTAGTAAGAGGTTGTGAAGCATCTCAACCGTTGGATGATGGCAGTAAGGGAAAATAAGTAATAAAGGGTAAAAGAATATGTAGTCCCATATCTATGATGGTGGTAGAGGCAATAATGCAACATATCTAGATTCTTATTACTTTTAGGTCAGTTTCATCACGATTCCACTAATTCCTAATCAAAAAATCATTGCCATCATTTTCTAAGACGTCTGTTTTATATCTTTGTTTCGGTTCCCTTTCCTTCTATCTTTCTCAATTTTGGTATAATTGTTTAGTTTACTTTCCAACTATCATTGCCACTTACATATGATTTTCTATCATAGAGATTAAAAAATATTCATATTATAAGTAAATTCGAAACGAATTATTAATATTTAGAGATATTTATTACTTACGTATGTGTTTCAGTAGGATGGGAGGCCGAGATACAAATCTAACAAAACTGAACTGCTTCTCTTTACGTTCTCTGTCACAATGCTTCCTTCCTCTCTTTATGTTCTGTTCTTTTGAGAAAAGGTGGGCTGGGTACCTGCAAAGGCATTCCGACGCTCAAGTCAGAAAAGGGGTCACCTGAATCTTTTGGTTCAAAGTGATCAAGAAGAAGAATAATCTCTCTATCTCAATTTCTCTAAGGGGAAAAACGTACCTTTTTTCTGGTGTGCTCTGTGTATTTAAAACAGTAAAATAAACCGTTACCTGACAATCCGGTCAGTTATTGAAGTTTGACTGTGTAGAAGTTGTAACTGCTAGATCGTGTGCTGATACTGAGTTAATTACTTCCGTGATTCGTGGCGTTGGTTAGCTGATTATGCGTAACTGCTTATCTGTAACTGCATGCTACGATATAGCGCTTGTATGTCGACTATCCTGTGCGTCGACATGAATAGGCGACTTGTCGTGCGCTGTGCGAACTTTATGTCGCGACATCACTATTTGGTTGTCGAGGACCAAGTGGTCGACGACACAGTATTACGATCTTTAAGAAGGTCTCGTATTGGTTCAACTGTCACCAGGTCGCCCGAGTCACCGGTCGACCATTGGAGGATTGGGTATCCTATGGTACATGCCCCCCGAGTCCGAGTAATTGAGCATAGTGTCGGTGGGCGAATTTACGAGAGGACGTCAAGTGTATTCTCACTGGGAAGATGATACGCACCGTTTTAACGTTATGATTTTTAGGGTTTTCCCGCTCTTTTAGGGAAGCGAGGAGACGCGAATTGGGAACCGTTAGATTAAAAAGAATCCTACGGCGCCTGACGATTAAACGGTCTGTCTTCTTCAACACGATTCAGAGGGGAATTAATTCACTTTTGCAGAAGAACCGAGACAGTGTGAACCGTGAGCGAGATTGTTTCCTCTGCATCTGCTGTGCTTACGCTGCTACAAGAATCAACCAGGTAACTCTAAAAGCTCCTTCGTCTTAGTGTATTTACTGTTGATCATGGAAGGAAGGGGGCAGAGTACCGGTGGCGATACGCCGGGGCCGTCATCAACGGCGGAATGTCCTGAAGTTACTACTATACCCTTCGGTGAGGAGGCTTTTATATATGGAAATGTGTGTGGTGAAGGTCCAGGGGGACGTGTAATATCTCCGATTAGCGGAGATGAGTACGCCTGGGCGGCGCGTGAGGTGAAAGAACTTAGAAGTCAATTTAGGAGTAAGGCTGTAATAACCAACTGGATTGAGAATAGTTGTGTGTTGAGAAGCCTAGGGTACCAAACCTGTATAAAGTTGATAGCTTGCCGGGATGATGAAAGGGTATGCTATGGTAGGGAGAATGCTTCTGATGAATTTTTTTATTGTTATGCTGCGTTGTTCTACAATTTGTATTTGAGATTGTCGTTTACTACTTTCCAAATGGATGTTTTGCGCACCCTAAATGTCGCACCGAGTCAGTTGCATCCCAACAGTTGGGGGTATGTGCAAGCTTTTGCCGTAGTGTGTCGGGCGTTAGCGATTAGGCCCACTGTAGGTTTGTTCCTATACTTCTTTAGATGTCGACCGGTGGCCATGAAGGGATGGGTATCACTGATTTCGGAACCGAGTAATGCGCTACTAGAGCTTTACTTGCAGTCGTATAGGGGGTTTAAGGAGAAGTTTCTTAAGGTGTCGATCACCGATGTTGGTCGAAGGTTCTTTTTTGATGGCGAGGGGAATCCCAGATTTCCCTTATATTGGACGCAGGATCCTCTGAGGTTCACCTCGTGGTCTGAAGATAAGATGACAATTGAAGAGTTGGAGGCTTTGAGTGTGTTGACCTCGTTGCCACGCCCCTTCTCTTCTCGTCAGATTATAGATTGCCTCGAGTTCGATGACGCGGGGGCGAGGGTGTTTGGTATGTGTCTTTGCTTATCATTTTTGTAGATTGCTTTGTTGTTGCTGACTATTTCGAATGTATTTCGGTTTTTGCAGAGATAATGGGGAGAAAAGGAAATGGGAAAAACTGGTTTCAGTCGATCGGAAATGAGAGGGCTGAAGTTAGTCGCCCGGGACCATTTGCCGGACAAGCTGTTGGTCAACCACGCCTCCCAATGTCGTCATCCGAACCATTACCTGTGGTAGTGGCGGCGGCAACTGACGAGACGCCAGTTGCCGAAGTGGCGTTAGTACGTAAAAGGAAAGGGAAGGCGGTCGACACCAGTCGCGAGGCCTCAAAGAAGAAAAGGGAGGTAGCCGAGGAAACCGAGCGTCCCATCCCACTAGGGGTATGGGATCCCTCCTTCACGTTGGGTCATAAGGTGGATCTGCATATGGACATCTCGGAGAAGAAGGTTATCGAAAATATGAGTGAGCAAGAAATTGCCGACTCCATGTTGGAGATGACAACACGGGCTCAGGCGTTGGCGTGGCATCTAGCTTATGCTTCTGATAGAGGTATGATGCGGGTTGAGTTGGAGAAGGTACGGACTCAACTGAAAGAACTTGCCGAGACTCATGCAGCTTGTGATGCCAAGTAGAAACGCTCGGAACAACTTCTGAAAGAGGCTGAGATATTATTGGACAATACCCGGGAAGCTGGTTTGACTCTCCGAAAGGAACGCGATCAAATGGCCAGCGAGTTGGAGCAAGCCAAGAGGGCAATGGTCGTACTGGCTCGAGAGAGAAACGAATTGAAGGCCGAGGCCTTGGAAAGAAATGAGCTGGTAGAGGAGCTGAAAGATGCGATTATGATTGAACATACTAGAGGTTTCCGGAAGGCGTTGAGGCAGGTCGGTCACTTGCGTCAAGTGTCGACTAAGGGAGCAGAATTCGACCCTCAGAAGGACGTGCCCGAGGGTCAACTGAAACCTTTGAACGAGATCCCTGAAGATGCTGTCCTGGAGGGTGAAGAGGATGAGGAGGAGGTCGCCAACACTGAGAATGATGGAGCGGTCGACGTGGGTGAACCTGTCGCAGAAACTGGCGGAGATGTCGATGGCGACACTCGTAACATTGTAATAGATTAGGATTTGCTACGGCCGTGTAAATATAAACATATTTGAACTTGAATTTGCTGAAAGTTTAATGACTGCGAAAGTTGAACCGTATTGAATCTTGAACTTCTGTGTATGTTGGGCGTTTAACTTTGCCGATTTTGCAATTTGTTTGCTGTAATGACTGCTAAGTATCCATGTTTGTCGAGTGTACTGATGATGCGATGTGTGACCGTTGAGAGTGATGGTCGAGTGGAGGGAATACTGGGTGTTCCAGGGAGAACATCTACCAAAGGGAGTGTATCCCAGGCGGACTGGGTGTTCAAGGGTGAACATCTACCAGTGGGAGTGTATCCCAATCGAACTGGGTGTTCAAGGGTGAACATCTACCAGTGGGAGTGTATCCCAATTCGTTTACGTGCAAAGGTGCCCGAGACGGTGACCCTGGGACTCGACATGGTAGAAGTAATAAATGACACTAAGTATTAATCATAATGAAACGTACTTATTATTCGAAAATGGAATTTGGAAATGTTGTAAAAATGACCAACAAAAAGTGAATGTAAAAAATGAATGCTAACTGAAGTAGTATTTAAGATGAGTGGCATTCCAGGTGTTGGGAACTGGTTGGCCATCAAGGAGCTGGAGTCGATATGCGCCGTTCGACATGTCCTCTACAACTCTAAAGGGTCCTTCCCAGTTAGCTACAAGCTTGCCGTGGGCTCGATTCTTCCTAGCCTCTCCCCGCTTTCGCCACACCAGATCTCCACTTTTGAAGGCTCTGGGCTTGACCTTGGTGTTGTACCTTCGAGATAGCATTCGCTTCTGCACCTCGGCACGGATGGTGGCGATCTCTCGGCTTTCAGGAAGGATGTCGAGATTTGCCCGCAATTGTTCTTCATTAAGCGACATATCAGTGAGATGACGCCTCAATGAGGGCTCGCCCACTTCGACTGGGAGCATAGCATCAGTGCCGTAGGTTAAGTTGAATGGCGTGTCCCCTGTAGATCCATGGGGAGTGCATCTGTATGCCCACAGAACTTCTGGTAGCTCTTCCACCCATAAACCTTTGGCTTCACCCAGTCGCTTCTTCAACTCTCTCAGAATGGCTTTGTTTGTGGCCTCGGCTTGGCCGTTTGTTTGAGGGTGTTCGACTGACGAGGTGACATGCTTGATGCCCAAATTGCTAAGGAAATCTTCTAACTTGCGTTCAATGAATTGGCGACCGTTGTCGGTGATGATCTTCTGAGGGAGACCGAACCGACAGATGAGGTGCCAAATGAATTTCTGCACTCGTTGGGCACTGATAATGGACAACGGTTCGGCCTCTATCCATTTTGTGAAGTAGTCGACCGCCACGAGTAGGAACTTATTTTGCGCCTTGGCGATCGGCAGTGGTCCAACTATGTCAAGACCCCACTGAGCAAACGGCCAAGGAGAGACAATATTGTGCAAATCTTCGGGGGGTGCATGGATGTCGTGACCATGGGCCTGACAGGAGATACACTTCTTGACAAATGTTTCACAATCGTGGTCTAGTGTAGGCCAGTAATATCATGCGCGGAGAACACGTGCTCTCAGGGTCCGCTTGCCAGAGTGAAAGCCGCATATCCCGGTGTGCAGCTCGCGCAGTACATAGTCTGCCTCTTCCTCTGATATGCATTTCAACAGAGGAGTGCTATGGCCGCGACGGTATAGGTCGTCACCTATATACACAAAACGTGCAATGCGCTTGGATTCAGCTACAGTAATGCTATCGCCTTTATCCTGCCTCTCCATGAGATCCTTGACCTTCTGTCGCCAGTCTGTTACGGGTGTCGACACATTGGTGACAAAAGCTTCCACCATAGGACGGTCGAGCGTCATCCTAATGATTGAGGATAACTGTGCTCGCTCCTTAGAATGAGTTAACTTAGACAAGAGATCTGCTCTTGTGTTTTGCTCCCTGGGTACGTGGATGACACTAAATTGGACGAAATGTTGGAGTAAGGTCTGAACCTTGTGGAAATAGCGCAATAGTTGATTATCCTTGACTTGATAGGTTCCGTTCACGTGGCTGACTACCAATTTTGAATCCATCCGACACTCTAAACGATCGACCGAGAACTCTCTGGCCAGGGATAGGCCAGCAATCAAGGCTTCGTACTCGGCCTGGTTGTTGCTAGCTGGAAATTTGAATATGATGGCTTGCTCTATGACCAAACTGTCTGGTCCTTCTAGGACGACACCGCCTCCTCCCCCCCTTTTGTCGGAGGAACCATCTATACTGAGTAACCACTTTGTAGTTGAGTCCTCTGGTGCAGGTACTGACTCAGCTACAAAGTCTGCCAAATGTTGACCCTTGATGGACCCGCGTGGCTCGTAACGGAGCCCGAACTCTGACAGTTCCACGGACCAGGCAACCATCCGTCCTGCCAAGTCTGGTTTGCGGAGGATCTTGGCTATGGGGTGATCTGTGCGGACTACCACCTGATGGCTCTGGAAATATGGTCGAAGTCGACGAGAGGCTGTGAGTAGGGCCAAGGCAAATTTCTCAATTTGAGAATATCGTTCTTCAGCCCCTTGCAATGTACGACTGATGAAATATATCAACTTAAGGGAGGGTGCTTCCTGTATCAAGGCGGCACTAACAGCATGTTGGGAAGCGGCAATATACAGCTGTAAGTCTGACCTATCGTCGGGTCGAGCCATAATTGGAGGACTGGTTAGGATGTGTTTGACAGTGTTGAATGCTGTCTCACAATCATCGTCCCAGTGTTGAGTGGTGCCCTTTTTCAAATTCTTTAGGATGGGCTTGATGTGGTCAGCGAGTTTTGGAATGAATCGGGATAGGGCTGTGAGCCTACCCACCAAACGTTGTACTTCCCGTAGGGTTTTTGGAGCAGTCATGTCGAGCACCGCTTTGCACTTGTCTGGATTAGCTTCAATACCTCGACGTGTAAGCATGAAGCCTAAGAACTTACCTGCGGGGACGCCGAAAGTACACTTGGAAGGATTAAGGCGCATGCTGTACCGTCGGAGTTGGCCAAAAACTTCCTTCAAGTCCCGCAGGTGTTGTTCCACAGAACTGCTGCGAATAACCATGTCGTCGACATACACATCCATGCATCGTCCTATCTGATGATGGAAGACTTTATCCATGAGGCGTTGATAAGTGGCCCCGGCATTCTTCAATCCAAACGGCATTACTTCGTAACAGTAATTAGCGCGTTCGGTGATGAAGGCAGTCTTGCTTTGATCGGGCTCGTACATGGGGATTTGGTTGTATCCCGAATAGGCGTCGAGAAAGCTCAGTATAACATGACCCGAAGCGCCATCTACCAAGTGATCAATGCTAGGTAGGGGATATGAATCTTTGGGACATGCCTTGTTGAGATCTGTGAAGTCAACACACATTCTCCACTGGTCGTTTGATTTCTTAACCATGACCACGTTCGACAGCCACGTAGTATAAGTTAACTCCCGGATGAACTGTGCATTCACCAACTTCTCGACCTCAACCTGAATTGCTTTGCGCTTCTCCTCCCCGAATCGTCGCTTCTTCTGGGCGACAGGTCGTGCCTCCCGAAAGATGGACAATTTGTGGGCCATGACCCCGGGATGAATTCCTGGCATGTCGGCAGCCGTCCATGCGAATAAATCTGCGTTGTTCCGCAGTATGTGCCCCAGATCGAGCTCTTCGCTAGAGGTGAGGTTTCCGCCAATGCTGGTGGTTTTAGACGCGTCGTTCATCAAGGAAAGGAGTTTGACCTCGCCTTGCGGATGCAGACGCTCGTCGACATTGGTTCGGGGGTCCAAGTCGACTGCCGCTGCCTCGGCTCCCTTCGCCCTTCTAGTTGGAACAAAGGGGGTGACTTTTAGCCCAGCCATATAACACTGTCGGGCTGTTCGTTGATCTGCTCTCACGATACAAATGGTACCACGCTCTGTCGGGAACTTCATGGCGAGGTGGGGAGTAGAGACGATTGCCCCGAACGCATTCAGACAAGGTCGTCCAAGCAGGGCGTTATATGACGTATTTGCCTCGACCAACAGGAATCGAACTCTAAGTTCTGGTGCCTCCCAGCTTGTTCCGAGCCGAGTTCGCAGGTCGAGGTATCCCCTGGTATCTACTCTTTCTCCTGAGAATCCTACAATTTGTTCGTTAAATGGGGCGATGAGATCCTCAGATAGGTCCATTTTCTGAAAGGTGGACCAATACAAAATGTTGACCGAACTCCCCTGATCGACGAGGACTTTGCTGACATCATATCGAGCTATATTAGCTGTGATGACCATAGGATCATCATGATCAGGGTCAGGTACATGGAAGTCTGCGTTCGTGAATGTGATGTCGGGGATCGATCGAGATTGTCGCTCGACCATATGAACCGACTTCAACTGTCTCAAATGTCGCTTCCTTGCAGAAGCTGATACACCTCCACCGGCGAAACCGCCTGATATGGTGTCGATACGGCCTCGGACCGAGCGTTCTCTCTCTGTCCGTCGAGGCGGACTGCGCGTTCACCTACGGTGTCGATCATCTCCAGGGGGTGATCGTTGGGGGCTTCGCCTAGAAGGATCTCTTCGGCGAGGAGTCGCGGCTCTAGTGGAAACTCTATCCTTGATGTAGTTCTGAAGGTAACCCGCACGGATAAGTCGCTCCAGTTCGTCTTTTACCATGTTGCATTCCTCGGTGTCGTGCCCATGGTTCATATGGAAGCGGCATGTTTTGCTGTTGTCTGCGTTTTTTGGGGTGGCCTTTCGCCGCACTGTCAAGAGTTCGGCGTGCAAGGCCTCTTCAAGCACCCTCGCCCTGGGTGCGTTGAGGGTTGCGTAACGATCGTACTTAGGCGTCCACCCTGACTCTTTTCGGGGCGGTCGATCTGGTTTATAGTCGCTGGTCGATCGCTTTGCGGTTTTCTTGACGTCGTGATTGGAGGTATCTTGTTGCTGCTTCTTCCGACAATTTCGGAGATCCTCGATGCGGATGAATTTTGCAATTGTGGATTGCAATTCTTCCATAGATGCTGGAGGGTCAGCATATAGTTGTTCTGCAAAATATCCTGGACTTAAGCATGAAGGTAGATTACTGATAATGAAGGTGTGATTGATATCTTTCACACGTCGGGCCGTTTCGTTGTATCGTTGCATGAACGCTTTCAGTGTTTCATCCTTTTCCTGCTTGGTATTTACCAACTCAGCGGCCGTCATCTCCGGTTTTCTGTTGGTTGCGTACTATTTTCTGAATAGAGTTTCAATTGTCGCAAAACAGTCTACAGAATTCCGTGGAAGAGTGTGGAACCACTCCAAGGCCTCATCCTTGAGGGATAAGGAGAAAGCTCTGCAGATGACAGGGTCGTTATCTGTGTAGAATGCCATGGCGTCTACAAAGTTGCGCAGGTGATTGTTGGGATCGGCGGAGCCATCATAACGTTCTAATGTTGGGGGAGGTTTGTCCGGCATGTGCGCTTGCATGATGGCCTCTGTGAACGGAAGTAGATTGGTGAGGCGCATGGAAGTAGGCCCTTTCCTCCCCCCGCCAGAAGGGTGAGATGGTCCTCCATGGTGACTCGATCCATTATTACCCTGCCGATTAGAGGCAGACTCTTCTGGCGGTGGGCGTTGCGCCCTCAGTGCCGCCAGCTCCTCCGCCTGCTTGCGCTGGAGTTCCTGCTGCTCCCGTATAGTTTGTGCTTGTGCCTCGATCTGAGTTTGTAGTTGCTGGATTAAACCACGAGTGTTGAAGTCTTCCATAGCTCCGGTGGTCATAGTTGGGATGTTAAATCTCGGGCCCCACGGTGGGCGCCAAAATGTTTCAGTAGGGATGGGGAGGTCGAGATACAAACCTAACAAAACTGAACTGCTTCTCTTTACGTTCTCTGTCACAATGCTTCCTTCCTCTCTTTATGTTCTGTTCTTTTGAGAAAAGGTGGGCTGGGTACCTGCAAAGGCACTCCGACGCTCAAGTCAGAAAAGGGGTCACCTGAATCTTTTGGTTCAAAGTGATCAAGAAGAAGAATAATCTCTCTATCTCAATTTCTCTAAGGGGAAAAACGTACCTTTTTTCTGGTGTGCTCTGTGTATTTAAAACAGTAAAATAAACCGTTACCTGACAATCCGGTCAGTTATTGAAGTTTGACTGTGTAGAAGTTGTAACTGCTAGATCGTGTGCTGATACTGAGTCAATTACTTCCGTGATTCGCGGCGTTGGTTAGCTGATTATGCGTAACTGCTTATCTGTAACTGCATGCTACGATATAGCGCTTGTATGTCGACCATCCTGTGCGTCGACATGAATAGGCGACTTGTCGTGCGCTGTGCGAACTTTATGTCGCGACATCACTATTTGGTTGTCGAGGACCAAGTGGTCGACGACACAGTATTACGATCTTTAAGAAGGTCTCGTATTGGTTCAACTGTCACCAGGTCGCCCGAGTCACCGGTCGACCATTAGAGGATTGGGTATCCTAGAGTATGTTTTAATATTTATTTATAAATAAGTTAAATACAAAATTATATTTTCCGTGAATATCTATTATCTACAAAATATTAAAATTAAAATTCAATTTAAATTTTATTAAGTTAAATATAGTTAAAATTAAAATTAATTTATATTTTATTAAATTAAATTTAATTAAAATTAATTTTTAATTTATATTATATTTTTTATATATTTTTTGTAATTTTATTTAGATATTATTTGAAAATTTTATAAAATATCATTTTCAAAATATTCTTAAGAATTTACATATATTTACAAATTTTAAAATACTTACAAATATTCTTTAAATTAGCATTTGATATATAACAATACAGATAAGGGATAATTTTTTTTTTTGTTGCAAATTAAGTAAAAAGGTAATCTGTTTTCATCCTTAATCATAATCTAACCAATATCAAAATTTTCTTATTTGCAGAAGAAGAGAATTAACATTTGCCTACTTACTAACCATGACCAATTTATTTTAGCCATGATCATATGCCTGATCAGTTCAATAGCTAAATGGTCAAGATCACAAACACATAATTGGGCACAATAAGATAATGTTATTTTGAGTATTTACTAGTAATATAGGGCTAAGACTTAATTTGTGTTAGGTTAAATACTTCTTCCACAATCTACAAATGATGTTATTCCTATGACTCTATGCATTTCAAATTATGGTTACCTACATACATTTGCACTCATTAATTTTGTGTGTTATTTATCATTGGATACCGATAGAATTGGATTTGTACATTATTATCAGAGACTGTGTAAACTCCTAACGATAAGTCGCATATGATTAATTGTTTTGTATGTGGTTTCATTATGCAAGTTTTGCATCCCACCTTTACGTCTCTATGTATCCTTGACATTTAAATAATTTATATATTTATAATTAAATTTGATAATAATTGAAATTGTGACGTCCCAGTTATATAGAAAAGCATATATAATAAAGACGTCATCATGCATAATATAGAAAAACAGTCAAGAGTAATTAGGATTACAGTCATCGTCAAAGTAACTCCAGAACTTAAGCTTAAATGAAATAGGGTCTAAATTGGAAGCTTAAAAGGAAAAGTATTCCAAAATACAGGAAATAACTAATAACGCCTTAAGGAGACTAGGCAGCAGCATTGTCCTCATTTTCCAAAGTTGTCTCCAAAAGAACCTCCTCGCCATTTGCTCTCATCCAAGTGGATGATCATCGCGAAAGGAATCATACACAAACAACACAAACAAGCAAGGGTGAGCTATGTATAAACAGCATGTTATTCAATCACACACGGCATGCATAGTTCACTCAAAACATGGTAAAATGACATACAAGACTTGTTGCTTTATAAACCGACTCGTCCGGACTAGAATGATTGTCGAGCTATGGTGGGTTATGCACTCGTGATGGCCTCTACTGCTTTGCAAAGTCGTTGCCAATGGGTTCCACCCTACCACACTCACGAGGTTAGTCCGTTCCGCGTCCTGGAGCATACTGGAAGCCTCCAAGACTAGGACCTCCTGCTACTACTCACCACATGATTCCTCTCTACTTGAGAATGATTGATCATTGTAGTTTCAGGAAAAACCCCAAAATTGAGCTGCCATGCAATCATTCTACACACTAAGGCACTACTGTAAGATCCTTGAAAATATTTGTAAGTTAGATACTAGATAAAAAAAAATTAAAAAAAAAAAAACAAAATAGTGAATAGTAAATTGTGAATAGTAAATAGTAAAAAGTGAATAGTAAAAAAAAAAATAAATAAAAAAAAAATAAAATTATTTTTGGAAAGGATAAGTGTTACACGTAGCTTTGAGATCAGAATTCACCAATTTGCAAATAAAAAATTATTTTTGTAATAGTAAAATGAATAAAAAAATGAATAGTACAAATGAATAGTAAAAATGAATAGTACAAATGAATAGTAAATTTTTTTACTATAAATAGCCAAGGGGGGAGGCTGAAAATTTACACCAAAGAACTTAGAAAAATGTTGAGAGAAGAGAGTTGGAAGAATTTCTAACTGCAAGGGGGATATTCTGGAAGTTTTCAGAGAGCGAGGAGATTAAGTCTGTAATAGAGGTAAGGGAAGCCACTCTTATACTTTGCTTTTCTCTAATCCTAAATCTTGAATATGTAGTATTTTGTTGCTGTATGGTCTTGAATTTTGAATGAGAACATTTATTTGTTTCTTTTGTATTTTTGGAAGGACGAGAAGTTGTCTAACCGGCTCTGCCAGATTCAACTTCTTGTTTCCCCAAAACTTTGGTTGTTTCTTATATCTTTATATTGTATTTTTGGAAGGACGAGAAGTTGTCTAACCGGCTCTGCCAGATTCAACTTCTTGTTTCCCCAAAGCTTTTGTTGTTTTTTTTTATATCTTTATATTGTATTTTTGGAAGGATGTGAAGTTGTCTAACCGGCTCTGCCAGATTCAACTTCTTGTTTCCCCAGAAATTTTATTGTTTTATCTATTCTTTTTATTTCATCTTTGTGGAAGGATGAGAAGTTGTCTAACCGGCTCTGCCAGATTCAACTTCTTGTTTCCCCTGAATTTTTATATTAATATTATTTTGATGGTAAGGGCAACTAATTATTTTTGTATGAATTTATAAATATACGAATGTTGAACTGGTGTTCTCTTGCGAAACTGTTTTATGACTTTTATTATATTGGGTGTTATAACTGAAACTGTTAAATTGTACATGTTCTGATGTGATGAATTTATTGAATGAGTTTGTTGGCTGAAATTGATCTTGTTAGAAGGTCTGGAGTAAGGGTTCTGTAATAGCTTATATATGAGTATTAAATAGATATACAGATACTGTTTGAGGTTGTTGTGAGAGGAAGTAAAAATATTAAAATTAGGCATTTTAGATTTAGAGCATAAGACAACAAGGTAGATAAATTAAATAAATAAATTGATTAATTATTGAGGGCCTCCCTTTGTTGGTAGGATAGAGGAACCTTAAAAACCTGAGTTGGCACATCCCTGATCATAGAGCAGCCCTGGTCTGGTCCAGTCAGTTGTGACTAGTCATATGTGCTGGCGTCGAAGGTGAGTTTGATGCGTTCAGACATCTGGGTCCTCTCCGGTGACCAATTGGGGTAAAGAAAAATCTCTACTAGGATGAAAATAAAATAAAACAAGTTGATTGTAAATGCATAATATTATCATGGTAAAAATTTCATATATATTTTATTTATCATTACATTGAGCCCAGACTTTAATATGTAGTTCCTACGATATGTTGATATATTTTGGTTGATCCATGATCTTTGTTTGGTGAAAATATGTTGAGTTATACTCGTTATGGGAAAAATGAGTTTATAATATGAAGCATGATATATGGCAATATGTTTAATTTATTGATACCAAAACGGGTTATTATGAATTCATGATTAAAGAATGAACATGATTGAGTTAGGTGGATAAGAGGGTATGAATTGTTGGTTTTATGAAATGTTGGAGTGGATATGAGAAATCATTACTTATGAAATGATGTTTACTACCGGGAGTAGTATGTTCGAGTTATACCATGAGAGTTTGGTATGAGCAATGTAACACCTGAGGTTTATGAAAGCAGGCAGAAAGCGGTCTGACCATAAGGCTTTGACATAAACATATGATTCGTAAGTTATATAGAAGCAGGCAGAGAGAGGTCTGACCATAAGGCTTCAGAAAGTAAGACATAGTATATAAGTGAGGCTTAAGGAAGCAGGCAGAGAGCGGTCTGACCATAAGGCTTCATGAGTAAGCATGGTACACTTGTAAGATTTATGGAAATGGAAAAGATGATTTTGATAATGATGAATTAATGACATCAGAATAATGATATTTTATCAATTGCAGAAATACATGATTATAATATTTTTATTACAAGTTTAATGATTTTATGATATGGTTGGCTTACCCTTATTTGTTTGTACTATGATCATATAACTCATGTTATATGTGATTAGATAATGTTGCAGATGCGGTTGAAAAAGCTTAGAGATGAGAGAGATGCGGGGAAAAACTTTCAGGGATTTTTGTAAAAAGAATAAATTTGTATTGGGAAGATTATGTTGTGTAAAACTTATAAGTTGAAATTTCAATGGTGAAGACTATATTGTTTAAAGTTTGTAAGTTTGGTACTGTACTTTGGAGTTTTATGAAATAAAGTTTGATTGTTTATATGAGATATCAAATTAATTTAGTCTCTACTATTAGTAATACCCTTTAAAATATTAGGGTGTTACATTTTGGTATCAGAGCAATGGTTTTCGAAAATATTTTGGGACTCTGGGGAGTGAAATTATTATTCTTAGTAAAATATCAATTGAGTTGATTCTTGTTTTATTGAAAACTAGACTCAAAGAGCTTCAATTTGACTACTCATACGCATATTTTGGACTTCGGGAAGGAGTCTAACTGAGCTGGGGAAAACGTGACAGTTTTACTGTCCAGGGGCTAGCGTCCAACCTTAATTTTAGGTGTATTTTTACAAGTTGCAACTTTTTGGAGTGAGTAGGTTGTGTTCTGCACTGGGAGAACATTTTGAGACCCTTTGGAGACTTTCCTTCCATGTTTTAGGGCTGGAAAATGGTTTAGGATGGTCCATTGGTTGTTTATTATTGTTAAGTGCCAAGTGCATGGGTCCTTAGTTGTCTAAGGCATCTTCTTTTAATTCCAAATCAGATTTGGAGTTTTGGAGGAGAGTAGAGAGGTCCTTGGTGGGAGGTGAACGAAATCCTAAGTGTCCTAAGTGTGGAGGCTGACTTGGTCTAGCAAGGAGGAGAGGAGTTGCTCTTTTTGAAGAAGAGTTTAAGGTGTTTTAGTCTTCATGAGGTAAGGGGAGCTAACTCAACTTAATTTCTAGAATTTTGTAGTTAGAAATATGGTTCCAATTGCTTGACTTTGATGAAGGGGAGCTAATCCTTTCTTGTTATGATCATGAATAAGAATATGAATATGTTAAAAATTTAGTAATGGTAGTTATCTATTGATTTGTGTAAAATTTGGTTTTCATGATTATAATTTCTTATTTTCGAGTTACTGTGGTGATAAATTTCTATTAATTGTTTTCACCGTTGGATTTAGCTAAAATTTTAATATGTGAATCCTAAGACATATTACTAAACTTTGACTGTTCAGATTTGAAAATAGAAGTCTGTACTTGGAGAAATAAATCCTATAAGTTTGAGTAAATTAGTTACCCCTGTAATTACTAAGTTGTCTCAGTAAAATATAGAATTCTGACCTATTTGACCGTTAGATCAACCTCAAAATTTGATATAGAATCCCTAAGACATATTAATACACTGTGACCGATCGGATTTGAAATTTAAGGTCTATGCTTAGAGAAAGAAATTTCGAAAGTTTGAAATATTTGATGAACAATGTGATTCTGTTCTTAAGTTATAATGGTAACAATTTCATATATATTCCATTTACCGTTAGATTGAGCCCAAACTTTAGTATGGAGTTCATAAGACATATTAGGTGATCTTGACCGTTCAGATTTGGAATTAGATGTCTGTGCTTAGAGGAATTCATTCCGTATTTTGAGTTTAACCGAGAATCACTTAAATTTCTGTCTCTGAGTTACCTCGGTAAAACCTTCATATCTACTTAGTTAACCGTTAGATTAACCTGAAACTTTAGTATGAGGTTTCTAACAGATAGGAACATACTTCGACCGTTCGGATTTTAGATCGGAGGTACCGATTTAGAGATATTAATTTTGTAACTTCTCAGGGATCTCAATATTGCTTAATTTATGTTTTTGGATCATTTATAAAAAAATTGATGATTTCCGCCTCATTAACTGTTGGATTGGACTGAAAAGCTTACCATAAGATCTAAACATGTTGTTGATTAGTTTGATTGGTTCAGATCGTCGATAAATAATATGTTGAAAAAGGTAATTTGGTTAATTTGTGCTACTTTGGTAAGTAGGCAGAATTGAAACTGAGATATGTTGATTGGTTATTATGTGCTTGTTGAGCATGATTGGTTTGGTATTAGTGGTTGAGATGACATGTGATTGGTTATGAATGATATGTTAGGAAAATGTAATTTTGTTAATTTATGCTACATTGGTAAGTAGACAGAAGGGAATTGAGAAAAGTTCACCGGTTCTCTTATGTTTGTTGAATATGATTAGTTTTGGATGGGTTGTGGTTGATTATGAATAATTTGTTGAAATAATGTAAATGATGTTGGTTTGCGCTACCTTGGTAAGTAGGCGAGTAGATGTTGGGTCTGCGTTACTTTGGTAAGTAAGCAGGGTGATTTGCGCTACTTTGATAAGTAGGCAGGATGAGATGATGAATGAAGAGATAAAGAGAATGATATAAATCGGGCTACTTTGATAAGTAGGCAGATTAACTATGTGAGTATTGTCTTGCTGTGCTACTTTGGTAAGTAGGCAGAAGATCTTGTTTTATGCTACTTTGGTAAGTAGGCGAATTAATTATACCGTACTGCTTTGGTAAGTAGACAATAATGTCTTGCTGTGCTGCTTTGATAAGTAGACAATATTGTCTTGCGGTGCTACTTTGATAAGTAGAGAGAATAACTTGGTTTGTACTACTTTGGTAAGTAGGTCGGATGAGGTGAAGTTGTAACACTTTGATAAGTGGAATAGTAAAATTGTTGAGCAATGATATTGTGATAATATGTTGAGAGGGTGTGCTTAACTGTATTGAATACTGTGGATGTATTATTAACGGATTGTGAATGGATTGTATGCGTGTTTCAGTTAGCTCACCCTATTGTTTGTGTTTGTGTATGTGAATGCAATGATCGTATAATGTGTCATATTATACGGGAGCATAAACTATTTCAGATGAATTAGCATATGGTTCTAGACTTGCTTAGAAGATGAGAGATCTGTGAAAAAAAAAAAAAAAAAAAAAACAAGAGACATGGGGGATTTCTAAATAAATATATTTTGAAATTTCAAACTGTGTGGAATTTTAAATTTAAGAAGTTTATGAACTGTGTGAAATTTTATTTTAGAAGACTTGTGTTGTAATACAACACTTAATATTTTGTTGGTGTTGAAAATTGTTAAAGAAAAGTAATATATGCATTTTTGTGGAAAAATAAATTGTAACGCCTAAATCGGGGTGTTACACTATTGGGTATCAGAGCAATGGTTTTCGAAAATTCATATCTCTTTTGTAAGTAATCTTTTGTTAAATAGTCTTTGTTTAAATAAATAATTTTCGAGGACGAAAATAATTGTTGTTGGGGAGATTGTAAGATCCTTGAAAATATTTGTAAGTTAGATACTAGATAAAAAAAAATTAAAAAAAAAAAAAAATAGTGAATAGTAAATTGTGAATAGTAAATAGTAAAAAGTGAATAGTAAAAAAAAAAATAAATAAAAAAAAAATAAAATTATTTTTGGAAAGGATAAGTGTTACACGTAGCTTTGAGATCAGAATTCACCAATTTGCAAATAAAAAATTATTTTTGTAATAGTAAAATGAATAAAAAAATTAATAGTACAAATGAATAGTAAAAATGAATAGTACAAATGAATAGTAAATTTTTTTACTATAAATAGCCAAGGGGGGAGGCTGAAAATTTACACCAAAGAACTTAGAAAAATGTTGAGAGAAGAGAGTTGGAAGAATTTCTAACTGCAAGGGGGATATTCTGGAAGTTTTCAGAGAGCGAGGAGATTAAGTCTGTAATAGAGGTAAGGGAAGCCACTCTTATACTTTGCTTTTCTCTAATCCTAAATCTTGAATATGTAGTATTTTGTTGCTGTATGGTCTTGAATTTTGAATGAGAACATTTATTTGTTTCTTTTGTATTTTTGGAAGGACGAGAAGTTGTCTAACCGGCTCTGCCAGATTCAACTTCTTGTTTCCCCAAAACTTTGGTTGTTTCTTATATCTTTATATTGTATTTTTGGAAGGACGAGAAGTTGTCTAACCGGCTCTGCCAGATTCAACTTCTTGTTTCCCCAAAGCTTTTGTTGTTTTATTTTATATCTTTATATTGTATTTTTGGAAGGATGTGAAGTTGTCTAACCGGCTCTGCCAGATTCAACTTCTTGTTTCCCCAGAAATTTTATTGTTTTATCTATTCTTTTTATTTCATCTTTGTGGAAGGATGAGAAGTTGTCTAACCGGCTCTGCCAGATTCAACTTCTTGTTTCCCCTGAATTTTTATATTAATATTATTTTGATGGTAAGGGCAACTAATTATTTTTGTATGAATTTATAAATATACGAATGTTGAACTGGTGTTCTCTTGCGAAACTGTTTTATGACTTTTATTATATTGGGTGTTATAACTGAAACTGTTAAATTGTACATGTTCTGATGTGATGAATTTATTGAATGAGTTTGTTGGCTGAAATTGATCTTGTTAGAAGGTCTGGAGTAAGGGTTCTGTAATAGCTTATATATGAGTATTAAATAGATATACAGATACTGTTTGAGGTTGTTGTGAGAGGAAGTAAAAATATTAAAATTAGGCATTTTAGATTTAGAGCATAAGACAACAAGGTAGATAAATTAAATAAATAAATTGATTAATTATTGAGGGCCTCCCTTTGTTGGTAGGATAGAGGAACCTTAAAAACCTGAGTTGGCACATCCCTGATCATAGAGCAGCCCTGGTCTGGTCCAGTCAGTTGTGACTAGTCATATGTGCTGGCGTCGAAGGTGAGTTTGATGCGTTCAGACATCTGGGTCCTCTCCGGTGACCAATTGGGGTAAAGAAAAATCTCTACTAGGATGAAAATAAAATAAAACAAGTTGATTGTAAATGCATAATATTATCATGGTAAAAATTTCATATATATTTTATTTATCATTACATTGAGCCCAGACTTTAATATGTAGTTCCTACGATATGTTGATATATTTTGGTTGATCCATGATCTTTGTTTGGTGAAAATATGTTGAGTTATACTCGTTATGGGAAAAATGAGTTTATAATATGAAGCATGATATATGGCAATATGTTTAATTTATTGATACCAAAACGGGTTATTATGAATTCATGATTAAAGAATGAACATGATTGAGTTAGGTGGATAAGAGGGTATGAATTGTTGGTTTTATGAAATGTTGGAGTGGATATGAGAAATCATTACTTATGAAATGATGTTTACTACCGGGAGTAGTATGTTCGAGTTATACCATGAGAGTTTGGTATGAGCAATGTAACACCTGAGGTTTATGAAAGCAGGCAGAAAGCGGTCTGACCATAAGGCTTTGACATAAACATATGATTCGTAAGTTATATAGAAGCAGGCAGAGAGAGGTCTGACCATAAGGCTTCAGAAAGTAAGACATAGTATATAAGTGAGGCTTAAGGAAGCAGGCAGAGAGCGGTCTGACCATAAGGCTTCATGAGTAAGCATGGTACACTTGTAAGATTTATGGAAATGGAAAAGATGATTTTGATAATGATGAATTAATGACATCAGAATAATGATATTTTATCAATTGCAGAAATACATGATTATAATATTTTTATTACAAGTTTAATGATTTTATGATATGGTTGGCTTACCCTTATTTGTTTGTACTATGATCATATAACTCATGTTATATGTGATTAGATAATGTTGCAGATGCGGTTGAAAAAGCTTAGAGATGAGAGAGATGCGGGGAAAAACTTTCAGGGATTTTTGTAAAAAGAATAAATTTGTATTGGGAAGATTATGTTGTGTAAAACTTATAAGTTGAAATTTCAATGGTGAAGACTATATTGTTTAAAGTTTGTAAGTTTGGTACTGTACTTTGGAGTTTTATGAAATAAAGTTTGATTGTTTATATGAGATATCAAATTAATTTAGTCTCTACTATTAGTAATACCCTTTAAAATATTAGGGTGTTACAACTACCATGAATCCTCACCTTGAGGCCATGGAATTACGTCCATTACACCTTCTTGTTACATTCAACCATCAAACATGTCTCATACATTCACATACTTTCAGTATAATAACATTACCACGATCATACTATGCATTTCAATCATTCCGCACACTTAATTCAAACCAAAACAAGAGCAAATGAGCTTGAACCGAACGTTGTGAGTTTTGGCCGAGCACTGAGAGCTTTGGCCGAACGCTGTGAGTTTTGGACGAACACTTAGAGCCTTGGCCGAACACTAAAACCTTGGCCGAACGCTTAGGGTCTTGGATGAACACCTAGAGCCTTGGCCGAACACTAAAACCTTGGCCAAACGCTTAGACTTTGGCCGAGCACTTATTTCACTTCCCAAAGGATAGGACCGAACGATCCATAAAGGAAAGACTGAAGAAGTGACCGAGCACTATTTAGGATCGAACACTAAGAGAGACCGAACGCCGCCAAGGTCACTCACTAAGACCGAACGCTACCAATACCACCCACTAAGACCGAACGCTACCAATACCACCCACTAAGACCGAATGTTGTCAAGACCACTCACTAAGACCGAACGCTACCAATACCACCCTGATACAAATTTATGAACACCGAAAAACGGCGCCACAAACTTGTTTAACAATCGGCAAGTGTGACCGAATCGTTTCAAGTAATAAACTCGGTAAGACCAAGTATCGTTCTCCCAAAGGACTCACGGCCTAGTTTAGTTATGTGATTCGTTGATTATTTAAGACTTAAGAACGAAATAAGTGGAGTTTAATATGCAAAACAGAAAATAAACATGTATGCATGAATTTGATCAATGGCTAAAACAAAATACAAACACTTAAATGGAATATATGGATGAGTATGTTGTTGGGGTTATCAATTTCATCTTATCCACTCTCATATACTTTAGGAATTCAACATTCTTTTCATCATTGTTAATGCCACTCTCTAAATTACCTTGCAAGAAGGCCTATCCCTAATTACGAGTTCATACGATTCCTAGCATTCCTAATAATTAGTTCTTTTAGTGCAGGAGCTTAACGGCAACCAATATACTATTGGGAGAAATTCCCCGGATCTAGACTTCCCCGTACGTTTCCGTATCGACAAAATCAATAATCATGCATTGAATGAGTTAAACAAAGCAAGCATTAAGTAAAGAGGAAAAACCCTAACTAATGATGAAAGAAAGCATAGGTCTTAAATATAAGATGTAAAAACAAATTCCATATATGAGAGTTTCACAAGACTACATTGATTCCCCAACAACAATACAAGGTTTAGTTCACCATATTCATGGTGAAACTAGATGAATAATAATAAAAGAATGAAAGATAAAACCCTAGAAAGGTGAAGAGGTAGCCTGAGCATCCAAGATCCTCCTTCAAAGGGGTGGAAGAGAGAGTGTTTGCTTCGTTTCTGCCAAAGATACAAACCCTAGGACGTCCTAAAGCTTATATACTATTCTAAAATTACAGAAAATTTAGGCCCAAGCCCATAAGTGTGCCGCTCAGCGGTAAGTGCGTGAGTTGGTTTCTTCCCCTCAGCGGCCATTTTGCCCCTCAGCGGATCCCCCGTGAGCTTCTGAGTGCCGCTCAGCGGTAAACTGCCGCCGAGCGGCAGTTGCGGCTTCTCCTTTTGCACTTTTTGATGTCTTTTCTGATTTCATCTCTCTCCTACTTCACTTCTTTCACCAAATTCACCTTAAAACCTGCACAAAAACACTGAAATCAAGCATAAACCTGTCCAGCTCTCTTATTTCTGAAAATATGAATAAAAGCATGATTTCAAGCTAGTTTCTAAGTGTTAAAGGTTGCTTTTAGTATCAATTTCAAGCATGAAAATAACAGTTTTTCAACTGTTATCACACCCACTAAGACCGAACGCTACCAATACCACCCACTAAGACCGAACGTTGTTAAGACCACTCACTAAGACCGAACGCTACCAATATCACCCACTAAGACCGAACGGTCACTACAACGTTCTGCATAATTCTACAGAATTATCTACTCAACCACTCCTTACCACTTCTAGACCTTTCTTCCAACTTCTAATGCCTCTAATTCATACTTGGTACCTAGTTAAACTTGTCTAGATGTTTATAAGGTGTTATTAACCTGATTCTAAAGGAATCACTCCCTAACTTTTCATTAAAACTCCAATTTCATTAAACTAAGGACCCAATTTCAATTCTACTAGGTTGCTAATGACTTTACTCAGTTTTATGACATTAACCAGTTCTAATTGACTCATCCAAGCTAGCCAAACTACCCAATTGGTCATCGGAGAAGAACCCAATGTCTGAACGCATCAAACTCACCTTCGACGCCAATACATATGACTAGTCACAACTTGTTGGATCAGACCAGGGCTGCTCTATGATCAGGGATGTGCCAACTCAGGTTTCTAAGGTCCCTCTATCCTACCAACCAAGTACTCTCAACAATTCATCCAAACTGTACTATATGTTCTAGACTCCAATTGCCCAATTACAATGCATCACTTCCGTTCACACTAACCTGAAACAGTACATGTACACTCACCCACTACTCATATTGACTGTTTTACAGAGTTCTTACTCCAGACTAGAAATTCATTACAGCCAACAACCTCATCCAAGTCAAACAATGTTCAACACACCATGGTTACACAACTTCCACACATCCAGCAGATACAAATCAACATGCTCACCACAAAAATATAACTCAACAGTAAACAATCATAAATTATCAAGCATACATCATATAGTTCAAACAAAACATAACTAGTTCCCCTTACCTGGTTTCTCCAAGCACAACTAATTGAAATTGTCCTAACAGTACCCTTGACAGCACAAGAGCTCAACCTGACCCTACAAACCACCAAAGTGGTGACAACAGTAGCTCTTAGAGCTTGATTTGGCAGAAAATATGAAGATGAAACCCCGCTAGTAACATGAAACCAGTGACGTCGGATGCCCTAAGTTCAAAGACAGTGAAAGAGAAGGGGAAGAACGACTTACCGGTCATAATGAAGAAAACGTTCGGTAGAAATGAAGCCCTCTATGCCGCGGACGCTTGGATAGCTCCTAAATCGAATTCCTACGGTTCAAGGAGCTGGGAATCTAGAGAAAAGTCAGAGAAAACCTTTAGGACAAAGGGTTCTAGAGAGAGAAAGGAAAGAGCTTAGAAAAATGAAAAAGAACTTTGATGAGCCCTTCCTAAGGTTAGACTGGCCTTAGGCTGATGGGTTTGACTGCCCCACATAAGGCCTAATGGTCCCTTATGTATTTTACAGACCCTTACAGAAATAGTATATCTAAATAAAAATATTAAAATTCAATAATTTTAAACTGATTTATCTAAATAAAATATTTAAAAATAAAATAATTTAAAATAATATAAATTCAAATTCAATACATTTAAGTATCCTGCAAATTAAAAAATTCTCAATCTAAACATTAAGGAAAGGTAACTGATATGTAAACTAATTGTAGTTTACATAAAACATATCATGTTTCCTTTCCAAGAACTTGACCATTCGAAGCATTGCTGTCTTTTGCATAATCATGAACAACTTTTAAAGCATTATTTTGAATCGTGGTAGTTCAACTTCTTGAAACATTAATCTGATTTTTATGCATGATAATATTTCATGAAAAATGGTTATGTTGATCTTGAAATTCTATTTCTTTATTCATATGGTCATGGTCGTGATAGGATCATTGCTTCAGAAAGAATGGCCCCAACTTTGTGATGCGTGCCCTACTTAAATGTTTGGGAAAAAGCATTTAAATCTCACAGTCCTATGATTTCTAAAACCTGTCAAAGATCAAATCCTTATTTTATTTACCAAAAATGATTAGTTTTACAAATTCTAATTTACTAATTAGTGTTTTCTTTATCAGGAAAAGTCAACACCACGAACCCCAACAAAAGTGAAAAACACCAAGGACAACCATTAAGTTATTTTATTAATCAATAACAAAAATCAAGGTTGTTCAAAGTATTTACAACACGTTCAATCACATTAAAACACAAACATACACTCATAATTAATTTAGGTTCAGACAAGAACCCTTATAGCCCACCACAATCATGTCCACACCATAAAAAAAATATTCATAAAATGAAGATCGAAAATTTATATTATCATAAATAAAATATTATACTTTCGTTTAAAATTTAAGTTTGACATTAACTTAACGCAATTTAGAAAACGGGTAAAATCATTTTACGAAACCTTGAGGAAAAAAATGTAATTGTTCCATTTTTAATACCTTTTTTCCATAATTGTGCTCACAATATATGATAAATATGGGAACATCTATGGGTTCTATTCATTTGGTTTTTTTATTCCAAGCTTGCACTCCTAAATTTTGCTTTTGTAATAATTTAATACTTTTTCACCATATAAAGAGTTACAATACACAAACACGACATGTATCTATAATCTTTTAACAACATTTATCAGACTTTACTGTTTTCTGGTAACTTATTTAATTTGATTTAACTAATATGTGCATAGTACACTTATTGAGCTTTATGAAATCCATAAGGGGATTCAATTTTACATATTCATTTTTATTTTTCACCACTTTTTTACCCATAATAATTGCACATTATACCACAATTCCATGGTGGCATAAATTTATTAATGTGATCATATGATGCTGGTTGTTCTCTGCTATAAATCCTTGGACCAGGTCACTTACCAAATGTAACAGACCTGTCGTCCATACAATCGAAGAATATAATGGCTGAGGGGCACACAAAATTAATATAATATTATTCATCTTAGCACGGCAATAATGACTAAATTGGTCAAGCAACTGGTATGAATAAATGCTGTTTTTTCTTTCAGATTCATAATACCATTAATTTACTTTCTGTGGAAGGATTCATGGTATCATTTGAATATTGTTCTATTACCCTCCCTTTTACTCAATCAGCAAAGCCAAAGTCTTACCTTTTTCGGTAACATTAGAGAATCTAAAAAGGAAAAAACATATTATTAGATGATGATGGAATATTTGTGTTTTAGAGAGAAAGAAAGAGAGTCACGGAATGAAATCATTTCAATTGATTTAATTCATCAATTCAAGTGAAAAATGCATAAACCTAGTTATATATACATTCACTAATATCAAGTTATTAGAAAGTTATCAGAAATGGACTTTAAGTCTAACTCAATCTCACAAAATCGGCTTGTATGGTGAGGTTTACACTCCACTTATATATTATAATTTGATTTTATCTCTAGTCGATGTGGGATTTCCAACACAAGTATTATTCCTTGCTAGACTTGTAATTCAGTTATCGTAATTGTTCTCAATAGTCTAAATTAAGTTTTAGGTCATCCTTATTAATTTTGTATTACCACTAGTACAAAAAGAAGAAAAGACATCGGTTCTTTTTGTTTATAGGCATCGGTTTTGCAACCAAGGCATATATGACCGAGGTAAAAAAAGTAGGTTATATGCCTCGATCACGGACCGAAATAAAACAAGATAGGATTATGCCTCGGTTTTTAGAGAACCGAGGCAGTAACGTGTTCTTTTTTTCAAATTTTAGAACTCGCCACCGTCAATCAGTGAGATTCAATTTCTGAGGCTGAATCTGAATGTAAGAAAACCCAAAAAATTATCAGCAGGAAGACAAGACCCTCGCCACTGTCACCACCGACACCAGTTTCCTTTGCTCGCCGCCGATCCGCACCGGGGTCCAGTGGTTCAAGCCTCGTTCCTCGATCTGCACCGTGGTCCAATGGTTCAAGCCCTCTACTCGTCGTCGATCCGCACCGGGGTCCAGTGGTTCAAGCCCCGTTCCTCGATCCACACCAGGGTCCAGTGGTTCAAGCCCTCTACTCGTCGTCGATCCACACCGAGGTCCAGTGGTTCAAGCCCCATTCCTCGATCTGCACCGGGGTTCAGTGGTTCAAGCCCTGCTTTCCACGGCCACTACGGTGCTTTCAGCCCCACCTCGAGCCTCCCCGCACTCGATTGTGGGCTCCGTGGCTCCCCAATGGATGAAGCTGGTGACGAGAGGCTACGATGGTGGCGACGAGAAAGAAAAAGAGCATGGAGAACGGAAAGAAAAAGAGGAGTGCAAAGAGGAGAAGAAGAACAAGTAGTTGAGTGAAAGTTAGGCATGGAGGCGACGATGGTGGAGGCAGCTCGCGGAGGCAACAATGGTGGTGGCAGCTTGTGGCGGCGACGATGGTGGAGGCATCTCGCGGCGGTGACAATGGTGGAGGCAGTGAAGAACCAAGGAGGAAGAAGCTTATATATTTTAAACGAGAAAGAAGAAGAAGTAGAAGCTCAGCCTTGAGAGAAGAAATGAGTGCACAAAAAGTGAAAGAAAAGCAGAAGCGCGTAGGGGCTGAAATACTTTAAACAATGCTACCTCGGTTGCCTTAAAAACCCGAAGTAGTAGCATAATATATGCCTCAGTCAGTAGAGCAACCGCAGTCAAACAAGCTTTTGACACCGAGCTTAGAAAAACCGAAGTCGTAGCTTTTAAAAAATATGCCTCAGTTCTGCTTGAAACCGAAGTAATATCAACTTTTCTAAAAGTTGTCAGCGAGTTTCAGTGAGTTGCAGGATGAGTGTCAGTGTCACGAGGCTTTATGTCTCGGTCCTTCGTTAAACCGAGGTAGTATTACCTTAGGTTAGGCACCGCTTCTGAGCGCAGCTGAGGTGGTAGGCCATTTATGTTTCGATTCTACATGCAACCGAGACCTATAATGTTATCTTATTTACCAATCTGCCACCGCGTTGTTATAGACAACGGGTTGGTATAAAATGAGACATATTGTGCGAGTTTAAAAGCCATAATTGTACTAGTGTACATGTCATATTTAAATTGAGATCATGGTGAACTAGGATCAATTAATGGAAAAAATGATAGTCAATCAATCACTTACAAGAGGATATGGCAAATGAAATTTTATAAAATATGAAAAACTATAGTATTAGAATAAATAATCATAATAAACTTGAAGTTATTAACTCATCCTCATTTATCTTATGAAGACTCTTAATGCTATATTTTTCTTTTGATTTCTTTTGTACACTTTGATAATGTTCAATGTGTCAACGCAATATTAGAATTAGTTAAGAAATTCAATGTAACATAAAGAGTTAATTACTTTTAGAAAAAAGTTAAAAATAGGTAAGACTGTTTTTAAATAATTTAGTTGTGGATAGAGTTAATTTAATCAAGTTAATTTTATTTATTCTTAACTTTTTAAATAAAGATATATATTAATGTGGGATATACTAACTGTAACATCCCAATAAATAGAAATTTCCATTAATCAGAACTAATTACATTTACAGAAAATACAGTGCAGTCTTTAAATATAAACAGCAGCTGCTCAAAAAGGGGACAGCACGTACATCAATATTTACAGTGATTTCCGTGTTCAGAAATTCAGCCAAAATACAAGACCAGTTCTGAATAATCTATTCTGCACAACTGTATACAGAACTGTCAAAATACAGTACAGAAAAATCTAATATCTACTACGGAACTAATCCCTACTGCTCCGATTTGACTTCAACTTCCACCAAGTTGGCATCCTCCAAATTTTCTTCTTCCAGCAATGATTCCAAGGGTGCCTCGCCATCTGCTCACATCCACAACGGATGATCATTGCATTGACAAGACGGACATACAGAAACAGCAGACAACACATGGAACATTGCAAGGGTAAGCTTATATTGTTTAATTAATACAACATACATACAGTTCATGATTCAATTCACACATTCATCAAGTAACTTAATCATATAATTTAACATATAAATATATATAAGACAGACCGTCCGGACTGTATGAACCATGTAGTTACAGGCGTCCTTGCACCCAAGTGGTGTAATAGCCGGGATATACCTAATCAGCTTCCACTTGAGGTTAATCATTCGCCCCTGCTAAGTGAGGGATACGGATGACCTCCTGCCATTCCCACACATGACTACCCCCTTCTACGTGAAGATGAGCATCACGGAATATCAGGATGGACCAAGCCAGCATTAACTAACCACGGTCATACTTTACCAATTCCATCTTTAACACATCTGAGACGTTCCTCCTTGGAACGCTCGTTCAATTCCATAATCGTATAATCATATCACATAGTGTTCAACCATCAAATCCTTTCATAGTTATAATCTTTCCATTCTGTGTTCCACTCTCTTAACATTAACGTCATGCATTCTTTAATCAAATAAAACGAACTTATTACAGAACCTTTGATTTCACGTTTCTGAACAAAAGAAACGAACTCTTATTCATTGATGGACGTTAAGAATTCTTAAAGAATTTAAAGGAGATTGAATTTAGAAGTTCAGAATAATACTTAGAAGATGTTGAGTACACGAACTTTAGGGTGAATCAAGAGAATAAATATCTTACAGAATAACTTAGATAAATAACCAGAATATTTAAAGTACAGAAAACAACTCTTACTGTCAATGAACGAACGTTCAGAAATTTACTTTGGACGAACGTCAATTACGTTCGCTCAGAATTCAATAATAAGGACGAGCGTTCAGTTAGAAACCGAACCCTGCTTTGGACGAACGCTAGGTCAATGACCGAGCACGAATTAAAACCAACGCTGGATATACACCGAGCGCTATTTAAGACGAACGCTTCGGTATAGGACCGAGCGCCAGTTCGGACGAACGTTCAGTGTAAGAATGAACGCTCTGTAGAACGAACGTTCGACATAAGGTCGAACGACATTAAGGACGAACGCTCGACTTAAGGCCGAACGTCACTTATTTATAAAGTCTTAAATATTTAAACATTGCTGAGCTAGACGAACGCTCAGACCATCAACTGGGGACGCTCGTTCTCGAGCAGAATTCTTTCCAAATGAAAGAATTCAAATCTAAGTAATTTTACTGAAAGCCGAACGGTTTAAGACCGTACAGGGACGAACGTCCTTCATCAGTGGGAAAGAGTAAATTCCAGATTTTTCAACTTTAGCAGAATTTTTCCAGATTTCAACTTTATGAACTTTACAACTTTCCTTCCAGATTTAATACATTAAAATCATACAGATTTCAACATTTGAATCATTCCAACTATACAATCAACATATTCCATTCATACATAATCAAATCAACATGCATTTGAATCAAATCAACCACAACCTGTATAATACATATATCAGTGTTCATTCATGACAGATTCAATCAATCCAATCATCCTAACTCTATAACATTCATACACCTTTTATACGTATCCAGATCAACATTCAGAACAAACCAGAAATCATATCCCGTATCAATAATATTCATAATTACTCAACCATCATACTCTTCATATATACATTTCAGATCAGAAAATCATGTAGTAAAAATTAAACATATAAGCTTCCCTTACCTTATCAAGCAGTTCACTTCAATTGTTTAGAGTTTCTCTCGTGCTCTCACAGCTTTCTATCAGAATTTCACTCAACCACTTCCACTTAATCTAACACACCAAAACCGTAAGCAGATCAGACTTCTAACTCATGCATGCAACCAGAATTTTGGTTTGCATGAACCAAATGGACGAAGGTGCAGAGATGAGAACTTACCAGTTCAGTTCTCAATTCTGTTCGGATCAGAATGCTGTTCACAGTGCAGGGAAGGTTTCTATGGTGTCTGAAATAGGATTGGAGGAATTGATAGTGAGTGATCTTAGGGAGAAGATGAACACGGTTTAGAGAAAAGCAGAGAAATCGAAAACAGAAATTCTGAGAAGGAGATGAAGCATGCAGGAGGAAGAGGGAGAGTTTCCAGAATTATTTTTCTCTTCCTATGCAGAATAAACTCCCCAACCTCCACACGCCACTTGTCTCCCACTAACCTTCTCAGAATGCTCTAACCGTGACACATGGCAGCCGCATGCAGTGGAAGTGTGAGTGCATTTTGACGTGTCACAGTACATTAATTTAGTGATCAGAGATTGAATTAGTGCATATTAATTTATCAGGTTCTCACATTCCCCCTAACTACAAAAATTTTCGTCCTCGAAAATTCTAAAGCTTACCAGGAAATAGGTGAGGGTATAATTCCTTCACAGCCTCTTCAACCTCCCATGTTGAGTCACCAGTCTTTGCATTCCACACCACTTTCACGAGACGAACATCCTTCCCCTTGTAGAGTCTGGTGCGGCTGTCTTCCACACAAACAGGTTGCATCTCCAGTGTTCTGTCTGGGCGAATTTGGATATCTTCTAACTCCAGTACGTGAGATGGATCAGCTATATACTTCCGGAGTTGAGACACGTGAAAGACTGGATGAAGGTTGGACAGTTGAGGAGGTAAAGCCAATTCATACGCCACTGCTCCAATCTTCTTTAAAATTAGATAAGGTCCAACGTACTTGGGTGAAAGCTTCTTTGGACGAAGGACTCTTCCCACACCAGTGATTGGATTCAACCTTAGAAACACGTGATCTCCAGCAGCGAATTCTAAGGGTCTTCTTCTCTTATCTGCATACGATTTCTGTCTGCTTTGAGAAGTCTTCAAACGTTCTTGAATCAGTTTCACCTTCTCAGTTGTTTGCTGAATTAATTCAGGTCCAGTTACTGCAGTTTCACCTTCTTGGAACCAACACAAAGGAGTTCTACACTTTCTTCCATAAAGAGCTTCAAATGGTGCCATTCCTATGCTTGCTTGATAACTGTTATTATACGTGAATTCAACAAGCGGCAGAACTTCATCCCATACTCCCATATGATCTATCACGCAAGTCCTCAACAAGTCTTCAAGAGTCTGGATGGTTCGCTCAGATTGGCCATCCGTCTGAGGGTGATATGCAGAACTCATCTGCAGTTTGCTTCCCAATTCTCCTTGCAATGACTGCCAAAAACGAGATGTGAATCTCGTGTCCCGATCTGATATGATACTTGAAGGAACTCCATGCAATCTAACAATCTCTTTAATGTACAATTTGGCCAAGTTTGTCATGGACATCTTCAAATTAACAGCCAGGAAATGGGCGCTCTTAGTCAATCTATCCACAATCACCCAAATTGAATCATGGTTTCGGACTGTACGTGGCAGATGAGTCACGAAATCCATGGAGATGCTATCCCACTTCCATTCTGGAATCTCCAATGGCTGCAGCAATCCTCCTGGTCTTTGATGTTCAGCCTTGGCTCTCTGACAGGTTAAACAAGATGACACAAAGCGTGCAATGTCACTCTTCATCCCAGGCCACCAGAATGACAAACGAAGATCCTGATACATCTTAGTCATGCCAGGATGCATGCTAAGACGGCTGTGATGCCCCTCTTCCATTATGATCCTTTTCAGCTCACTGTCATTTGGAACGCACGTCCTCCCCATATATCGAAGTAGACCATCCGTTCCAGCATTGAATCCCTTAGCTTGATCTGTACCAAGCACGTTCAAAATTTTCACCAGCTCTTCATCCTCACGCTGTTTCATCCAGATACGGTCAAATACAGTGCTTGATATTTTAAGGTTGTAGCATTTGATGCTGCTAGGCTCCAACTCAAACTGTAATCTCAGATCTCTGAAACTCTCCACTAAGTGCAGCTCCTTCACCATCATTAACGAGACTTGCACTGCCTTCCTGCTTAGAGCGTCTGCCACTACATTGGCTTTCCCAGGGTGATACAGCAGTTCAAAATCATAGTCTTTTAAAAACTCCAACCAACGTCTTTGCCTCATATTCAGCTCCCTCTGATCAAACAAATATTTGAGGCTCTTGTGATCACTAAAGACTTGGAATGTTGATCCGTATAGATAGTGTCTCCAAATTTTTAATGCGAAAACAACTGCTGCTAACTCCAGATCGTGTGTGGGATAATTCTTCTCATGAATCTTCAATTGGCGAGACGCGTATGCTACTGCACGTCCCTCTTGCATGAGCACACAGCCCAAGCCTTGGTGAGAAGCGTCACAGTACACTTCAAATGGCTTGGACGTGTCTGGAATAATTAGAACTGGCGCGCTCGTCAGTTTCACCTTCAGCTCCTGGAATCGCTCCTCACACAGATCAGTCCAAGCAAAGGGTTGATCCTTTCTAGTCAACCGGGTAAGCGGAGCCACTAACTTGGCGAACCCCTCTATGAAATGTCTGTAATAGCCTGCCAGTCCCACAAAACTCCTCACTTCCGTGACTGAACGCGGGCTCTTCCAATCCAACACTGCTCTCACCTTAGAGGGATCCACTGAAATACCTTCAGACGATATCACATGCCCCAGAAACTGCACCTCCTTCAACCAGAATTCACACTTGGACAGCTTTGCGTACAACTCTTTCTCCCTCAACACGGTTAATACTGTTCTCAAGTGTTCTTCATGTTCGGCATTGGTTTTGGAGTAGATGAGAATATCATCTATGAACACAACCACAAACTTATCCAAATAGGGTCTGAATATCCTGTTCATGTAATCCATGAAGATGGCTGGAGCATTCGTCACTCCAAATGGCATTACCACGTACTCATAATGCCCATAACGTGATCTGAATGCTGTCTTCTGGATGTCGTCCTCCTTAACCCTTATCTGGTGATATCCCGAACGCAAATCAATTTTAGAAAATACCGTTGCTCCATGTAGCTGATCCAACAAATCATCTATCCTTGGTAACGGGTATTTGTTCTTGATGGTCAGTTTGTTTAATTGTCTGTAGTCTATACATAACCGAGAGCTGCCATCTTTCTTTTTCACCAAGAGCACAGGAGCCCCCCATGGTGATACGCTTGGTCTAATGAATTGCTTCTCCATAAGCTCTTCAATCTGCTTCTTGAGTTCAACCAACTCTGCAGGTGCCATACGGTATGGTTGAACAGATATAGGGGCTGCCGTTGTCACCAGATCAATGGTGAATTCAATCTCTCTAACAGGAGGCAATCCTGGTATCTCTTCTGGAAAAACGTCCAGAAATTCATTCACAACCGCTCGTTCAATACTGCTCTCCTGGGACGTCCGTGCTTCTGCCAATCCTCCTAATTCCTTATCTTCATGCGTCATGATGAGAAAACAGCTTGCTCCCTCCATGATGTCCTCCCTAAACTGCCCAACAGTGATTGACAGTTCTTCCTCTTCTTCACTGGGAAAAACTAATTCCTTCTTCCCACAATCTATAATAATATGGTTGGTAGCCAACCAATCCATTCCTAGAATTATTTCCAAGTCCTTCAAAGGTAAACAGATTAAGTTCACCTTATAACTATGCCCCTCAACCACAATAGGACATCTAATGCACACGGTAGATGTCCTAATCTCTCCAGCCGCTGGTGTTGATACCACCAAGTCAAACTGCATATCCCTCTCCACTATTCCCAGCTTTTCAACACACGCCTTCGAGATGAAGGAGTGCGTCGCCCCAGAATCAAACAGTACATGACAAGGCATTCCAAACAGCAAGCATTCACCAGTTATAAGATTACCTGCGCTTGCTGCCTCCGCTCCAGTGATAGCGTACACACGGCCTACTGCTTGTGCTCGCCCCCCCTGGGCTGATTTCTTCCCGTGTTTGGTGGTCTCATCACTGCTCTTCCACTCATGTTACACTCGTTCCCCAAGTGTCCATTTCGTCCACATCGGTTGCAGTGTTTTCCTCCCACTAGCTGAGGACAGGATGAACGATAATGCGGCCCCCCACACTGAAAGCAAGTTATATTTCCTTGTCCAGTGTGTCCGACAGGAATCAATGCTTGAGAACCACTCGTATTGGCTGATTGATTTGGACGAGTGTAAGGTATTTTCCTTTGAACAGAACCTCCCCTGGACACAATTGGTCCCCTACTAGCTTGTTGTTGCTTCTTGTGTCGTTCCGCCTCTGCCAAGTTCTTCTCCAACACCTTGGCTCTCTCAACCATAGCAGGGAACGTTCTGATACACAAACTGGAAATTACAACTTTTAGATCACTGCGTAGACCGTTCTCAAATTTTCTGCACTGCCACTCCTCACTAGCGGCCATCGTATTGAAACGAATCAAGTGTTTGAACTTGTTCGTATATTCAGAAACTGACATCCCCCCTTGAACCAGCTGTAAAAATTCAACCTCCTTTGCAAAACGAACACTGTCAGGGAAGTATTCTTCATAAAATTTATTCCTGAAAACTTCCCACGTGACTGGTTGTTGAGCGTCAGTCAGGATAGCCCTAGCGCTTGCCCACCAGTGGCTTGCTTCTCCCGTCAACAAGTACTCAGTGTATGCTAAACGGTTCTCATTCGGACACCTCTTAGCATTGAAGATCCTCTCCATATCCCTTAGCCACTGGTCTGCCTCATCAGGAAGGCATTTCCCACTGAATTTAATCGGATGATGTTGGAGGAAACTCTCCAAACTCCATTCCGCTGCAGGTGGGGCAGCGTTAGAAGAAGATGCTCCAGGTGCACCTCTAGTTGCAGCCAGTATCTCCATCAATTGCCTTTGCGTGTTTTCAGAATTAACACGCGAGGCCTCCAAACCTTGCATAGCAGCTTGGTTTTGCTGCATCAAGGTAGCATTCTGCTCCATTAACGTGGTATTCTGTTGATGCAATCTTTCCACCACGGTTTCCAACAATCTAGTGTTGTTGGACGTTTCGGACTCATTCGGTTGAGGAGGAGGAGGAAGTCTAGGTGCCATTTGTTCTCTGGATGCAGAGAAAAACAAACGAGCATTAGTTTTGTCCAAGAGTTAAAACAATAATAACTCACTAAACATGCAATAAGCACACAGCAAAAACACAGTGCACTCATAACCCTACAGTGTCCTTAGAAGAACAAAACTGTTCTGATACCAATAAATGTAACATCCCAATAAATAGAAATTTCCATTAATCAGAACTAATTACATTTACAGAAAATACAGTGCAGTCTTTAAATATAAACAGCAGCTGCTCAAAAAGGGGACAGCACGTACATCAATATTTACAGTGATTTCCGTGTTCAGAAATTCAGCCAAAATACAAGACCAGTTCTGAATAATCTATTCTGCACAACTGTATACAGAACTGTCAAAATACAGTACAGAAAAATCTAATATCTACTACGGAACTAATCCCTACTGCTCCGATTTGACTTCAACTTCCACCAAGTTGGCATCCTCCAAATTTTCTTCTTCCAGCAATGATTCCAAGGGTGCCTCGCCATCTGCTCACATCCACAACGGATGATCATTGCATTGACAAGACGGACATACAGAAACAGCAGACAACACATGGAACATTGCAAGGGTAAGCTTATATTGTTTAATTAATACAACATACATACAGTTCATGATTCAATTCACACATTCATCAAGTAACTTAATCATATAATTTAACATATAAATATATATAAGACAGACCGTCCGGACTGTATGAACCATGTAGTTACAGGCGTCCTTGCACCCAAGTGGTGTAATAGCCGGGATATACCTAATCAGCTTCCACTTGAGGTTAATCATTCGCCCCTGCTAAGTGAGGGATACGGATGACCTCCTGCCATTCCCACACATGACTACCCCCTTCTACGTGAAGATGAGCATCACGGAATATCAGGATGGACCAAGCCAGCATTAACTAACCACGGTCATACTTTACCAATTCCATCTTTAACACATCTGAGACGTTCCTCCTTGGAACGCTCGTTCAATTCCATAATCGTATAATCATATCACATAGTGTTCAACCATCAAATCCTTTCATAGTTATAATCTTTCCATTCTGTGTTCCACTCTCTTAACATTAACGTCATGCATTCTTTAATCAAATAAAACGAACTTATTACAGAACCTTTGATTTCACGTTTCTGAACAAAAGAAACGAACTCTTATTCATTGATGGACGTTAAGAATTCTTAAAGAATTTAAAGGAGATTGAATTTAGAAGTTCAGAATAATACTTAGAAGATGTTGAGTACACGAACTTTAGGTTGAATCAAGAGAATAAATATCTTACAGAATAACTTAGATAAATAACCAGAATATTTAAAGTACAGAAAACAACTCTTACTGTCAATGAACGAACGTTCAGAAATTTACTTTGGACGAACGTCAATTACGTTCGCTCAGAATTCAATAATAAGGACGAGCGTTCAGTTAGAAACCGAACCCTGCTTTGGACGAACGCTAGGTCAATGACCGAGCACGAATTAAAACGAACGCTGGATATACACCGAGCGCTATTTAAGACGAACGCTTCGGTATAGGACCGAGCGCCAGTTCGGACGAACGTTCAGTGTAAGAATGAACGCTCTGTAGAACGAACGTTCGACATAAGGTCGAACGACATTAAGGACGAACGCTCGACTTAAGGCCGAACGTCACTTATTTATAAAGTCTTAAATATTTAAACATTGCTGAGCTAGACGAACGCTCAGACCATCAACTGGGGACGCTCGTTCTCGAGCAGAATTCTTTCCAAATGAAAGAATTCCAATCTAAGTAATTTTACTGAAAGCCGAACGGTTTAAGACCGTACAGGGACGAACGTCCTTCATCAGTGGGAAAGAGTAAATTCCAGATTTTTCAACTTTAGCAGAATTTTTCCAGATTTCAACTTTATGAACTTTACAACTTTCCTTCCAGATTTAATACATTAAAATCATACAGATTTCAACATTTGAATCATTCCAACTATACAATCAACATATTCCATTCATACATAATCAAATCAACATGCATTTGAATCAAATCAACCACAACCTGTATAATACATATATCAGTGTTCATTCATGACAGATTCAATCAATCCAATCATCCTAACTCTATAACATTCATACACCTTTTATACGTATCCAGATCAACATTCAGAACAAACCAGAAATCATATCCCGTATCAATAATATTCATAATTACTCAACCATCATACTCTTCATATATACATTTCAGATCAGAAAATCATGTAGTAAAAATTAAACATATAAGCTTCCCTTACCTTATCAAGCAGTTCACTTCAATTGTTTAGAGTTTCTCTCGTGCTCTCACAGCTTTCTATCAGAATTTCACTCAACCACTTCCACTTAATCTAACACACCAAAACCGTAAGCAGATCAGACTTCTAACTCATGCATGCAACCAGAATTTTGGTTTGCATGAACCAAATGGACGAAGGTGCAGAGATGAGAACTTACCAGTTCAGTTCTCAATTCTGTTCGGATCAGAATGCTGTTCACAGTGCAGGGAAGGTTTCTATGGTGTCTGAAATAGGATTGGAGGAATTGATAGTGAGTGATCTTAGGGAGAAGATGAACACGGTTTAGAGAAAAGCAGAGAAATCGAAAACAGAAATTCTGAGAAGGAGATGAAGCATGCAGGAGGAAGAGGGAGAGTTTCCAGAATTATTTTTCTCTTCCTATGCAGAATAAACTCCCCAACCTCCACACGCCACTTGTCTCCCACTAACCTTCTCAGAATGCTCTAACCGTGACACATGGCAGCCGCATGCAGTGGAAGTGTGAGTGCATTTTGACGTGTCACAGTACATTAATTTAGTGATCAGAGATTGAATTAGTGCATATTAATTTATCAGGTTCTCACACTAACTATTTTTAACTTATTTTAATAAGTAAAAATACTTATATTAGTATCACATTAGAATACACTAATTTTATTTATTTTTATTGTTTATATTTATTTAAATCAAAGGCAACTTAGAATATCTTAATTTCATTTATCTTATTATTTGTTTAAGTTGACGTTAGTAAAATAGGTGTTAATATAATATATTTTTAATATTTGTTAACTCTAATTTATATGTTATGAATTTTGTCTTAATATCAACAAAAAAAATACTAAATTACTTTTAATTTAAAGCTCAAGATTTAAAGATAATAAACTTCTTTATTCAGGAATATAAATCTCTTTATATTTATCTCTTTCTTCCGACTCAAAAATTTCTTCACATTCTTCTTTTCCTTCATACTCACGTTCATATCGTTCATTCACATTTAACTTCTCATCTCCTTTTTTCACATTTTATTTCTTTCACCTACCTTTATCTCTTTCATCTACCTTTATCTCTTTCATACTTTTTTTTATTTATTATACTTTTTTCTATTTAATTTTATTGGTATAGAAGTCTTGTATGATAATTTTTTTGAATTAGTGCAGCAAAGGACAACGACTGCGGTTGTTTTTGAATATACGTCGCGGTTTTAGAACCGCGGCATATACGGGTGAGGTAAAAAGTATGAGACTTTAGGCTGCGATTACAACCGCGGTAATAACCTGGGGGATATGATAGCGGTTCTTTCTTGAACCGCGACCAAAACCCCTTTTTTTAAAAAAAAAATTCGTGCAACCTTTTACCGTGGTTACAACCGCGGTAATAACGTGGATATATGACAATGGTTCATGCTGGAACCGCGATCAAAACCCTTTTTTTTTAATTTTCGTCTAACCTTTCTACCTCGGTTTTGGCCCCAACCGCGGCCTATTCTCCTGCAAATTTTTTTAATAGCAGGCCTGTTTTTGTGAGATCCACTATCACAAAAACAGACCTGCATATCAAACAATATCATAACAACACAGATTCAACACAATAGTCAATATTTACACCACATAATGTACAAAGTTTAATAACTATAAATCAACATGTTCTAATGTATTTTAAATCTAATAACTATGAACTATTATATAATCTAACTAAATGTTTTTCAATTGCTTTCCTCAGGAATGTAAGTGGCTTCTCAGGAATTGTAGTAGAAGTCTTGAATCTCTGCACAAGACAATTGCTATTAATTAGTGTATATGAATTCCGTATGTTGGAGAAAATCAAAATTCATTAAATTTAAATATTACCGTTTCCCAGCCTCTTGTGATATGGGCACGAATAATGTGGGTCATCCAATACATTACATAATATCCACACTCATATGAACCATTCTGTCTGTTACACTACAATATATCATCACAGTTGTAAATAGTTAGTGAAAATCATACAATATTATTCATATTCAACCTACAAAAAATTAAAAATGCACAAAATGAAAATTAATAAACATAATAATACGAACCTGAGAGCGTGAAAAACCACACAATAATGAAGAAGATTGAACAACCCACAGTCTGAACGGAACAAATTTAAAAGAAAAAACACAATACCTACAAAAAATACAACAAAACGTTAGTTTGATAATCCGAATCAATAAAAAAATGTATCAAACCAACCCAAAAAATCAAAAAATAACGAAAAAACTTTGGCGACCAAAGCAAAATTTGATCGGATACAAACGTAGGTGATGAGAAATGAGGAAGGAAGTCCTTCTACAGTGACTGCAGCGGCGCAACAGTGGTGGAAGAAAGAATGGAGGAAGATCGCGGCGCAAGAACGTCGTTGCAGAGAAAATGGCTAGCGAGGACGAAACTGTTCGAGGAAGACGAAACCGTTCACTCTGTAATATTTTTTTAACCTAATCAAATGTTACTACTGCGGTTCATTAGAAAACCGCGGTAATAGAGACCTATTCTCTTAAAAAAATTGTTCTGAAATGGAAATTTTGAAATTTTTTTCAACCTTTCTGTCGCAGTTCCCCGTCCAACCGCGGCCTATTGTCTTAAATATTTAAAAAAAAATTCAGATCAGGGAATCAACCGCGGTTCCCCCTAGAACCACGGTCTATTCCCTGACGATTTGACTGCAAAATTTATTTTTGTATTGCTTTGGAGGGAACTTCAGAATTTTGCAAGGACAATAGACCGCGGTTCCCCCCCACAACCGAGGCCTATTCCCTGACTGTCTGAATTCAAATTTATTTCAGACTGACTTAGGTGGGAATGTCAGAATTTTGCAGGGACAATAGACCGCGGTTCCCCCAAAACCGAGTCCTATTCCCTGACTGTCTGATTTCAAATTTATTTCAGACTGACTTAGGTGTGAATGTCATAATTTTGTAGGGACAATAGACCGCGGTTCCAGCCAGAACCGAGGCCTATTTCCTGCGGGTCTGCTTTTAGACTGACTTGGGTGAGAATGTCAGAATTTTGCAGGGACTATAGGTCGCGGTTCCCTGGAGAACCGCGGCCTAAGAGTATACGACCGCGATTCTGTTGCAACTGAGGCCTATATTGTCGATATAATTTCAAAAATGCCACCGCGCAATATTATGCTTCGGGTTCTGGTTAACCAAGACATAATGTGCGCGGTAATAGATTAATTTTTTACTAGTGAATTGTCGGAGAAACGGTACAAATTAAATTAATATGATAAATAAAATTTATTTATCGCTTTTATTTTAATATTTATTTAATTTAATGTCACTTAGACACTAAACTGCTTTATTTAAAAGTTATTGATAAATTAACGTCTGACTTACTTAATTACTGTTAGTTAAGAGTTGTGATTGTCATTGACAATATATACGACTTTCAAAAGTTGAGACAAAATATAATAAACCTATTAATTTATAAACATCAACTTGGCCATGTATAATTTTAATATCTGTCGCAACCGGAATCGCGACGGGACGACGATCCAAAAAGAAATCGGGGTTTTGGAAAAGAGATTTGGAGTCGCCACCATAGTTTATTTTGGAAAACTACGGAAAAACCATAAAATGATAAGACACAGTCCACGAAAACCATATTCTGGGTTCGGGAGTCGGTTACGTGTAGGGAAGGTGTTAGCACCCCATCTGTCGCAACCGGAATCGCGACGGGACGACGATCCAAAAAGAAATCGGGGTTTTGGAAAAGAGATTTGGAGTCGCCACCATAGTTTATTTTGGAAAACTACGGAAAAACCATAAAATGATAAGACACAGTCCACGAAAACCATATTCTGGGTTCGGGAGTCGGTTACGTGTAGGGAAGGTGTTAGCACCCTACAACGCCTGCCCTAAGGCAGTACCTTTAACTAAATGCGCGAATATGATGTGGTTTTCAAAATGTTTAACTATCCCCTAAAATAAAATTATAAATAAACAAAATATATTTTTTTAGTTTTTTGGGCCCGACAAGGATTGACCTTGCTCCTACGTATTCTCATTCAAAAATGAGAAATCAGGGTTACGTAGTTCTTTTAGAAAACTGCTTGAAAATTTGTTTGAAAATTGTTTAGAAAATTTTGTTTGGAAAATGATTATGGATAAATTTGGATTTTTGGGAAAGTGAACCTGACAAGGACTAGCCTTGCTCCTACGTATCTCCACTCTTGATGGAGAATCAAGGATCACGTAGTTCTGGGTAGCAAGACTATTTGTTGTTTAAAATTGTTGAAGTTTTCGGGTTTTTTGAAGATTCTATACCTTTTTTTTGTATTTTGTTTAAGAAAGAGAAAAGGTTGTTAGCACAAGGACGATGCGTGCGATCACACATGTGCCTAAACCTTTAAAACATATTTTTTGTAATTTTAATTAAGAAAGCGAAAAGGTTTTTAGCACAAGGACGATGCGTGCGATCACACATGTGCCTAAACCCTTAAAACATTTTTTTTGTAATTTCAATTAAGGAAGAGAAAAGGTTTTCAGCACAAGGACGATGCGTGCGATCACACATGTGCCTAAACCCTTAAAACGTATTTTTTGTAATTTTAATTAAGAAAGCGAAAAGGTTTTTAACACAAGGACGATGCGTACGATCACACATGTGCCTAAACCTTTAAAACGTATTTTTTTGTAATTTTAATTAAGAAAGAGAAAAGATTTTCAGCACAAGGACGATGCGTGCGATCACACATGTGCCTAAACCTTTAAAACGTATTTTCATAAATTCCTTTATTTAAATTGTAAATATTGCATTATTAAATATATATTTTAGGATAAGTAAAGTAGATAGAACAAAATAAAATAATAAATAAAAATAAAAATAAAAATAAAAGAAATAAATAGGACAAATGGAATAAGATAGACAAGAATAAATGAAATAGAATAAAATAAAATAAGAAAAACAAACAAAATAAAAATACGAGCGTTGGGTGGATCATAAACGGGCGTTAGGAATGAAGTGAAATAACGAGCGTTCGTTGCGGGGATTTAACGAACGTTCGTTGAGAATGAGGAGGAGGCTGACGAGCGCTCGTTTTGGAAGAGCGCTCGTTGGGAAGATGAGGAGAAAGGTCGAGCGTTCTCTCGGTGCTTTAACGAACGTTCGTTGTGAATGAAGAGGACGAACGGGCGTTGGGGGGAATCTGGATGACAAGCGTTCGTTGGGGAATTGAAGAACGGACGCTGGGAAATGAATGACGAGCGCTCGTTGGGATGAGCGTTGGCTGGGAAGCTGCGGCTGGATGACGAACGCTGGCTATGGACGAGCGTTCGTTGTGAAGATGAGGCTGGATGACGAACGCTCGTTACGGACGAGCGTTCGTTGGGAATATGGGCGGATGACGAACGCTCGTTATGGACGAGCGTTCGTTGGGAAGATGGGCGGATGACGAACGCTCGTTATGGACGAGCGTTCGTTGGGAAGATGGGCGGATGACGAACGCTCGTTATGGACGAGCGTTCGTTGGGAAGATGGGCGGATGACGAACGCTCGTTATGGACGAGCGTTCGTTGGGAAGATGGGCGGATGACGAACGCTCGTTATGGACGAGCGTTCGTTGGGAAGATGGGCGGATGACGAACGCTCGTTATGGACGAGCGTTCGTTGGGGCAATGGGTGGATGACGAACGCTCGTTATGGTCGAGCGTTCGTTGGGAAGATGGGCGTTCGTTAGGCAATGGGTGGATGACGAACGCTCGTTATGGGCGAGCGTTCGTTGGGAAGATGGGCGTTCGTTAGGCAATTAGATGCCGAACGTTCGAAAAAGGCCAAAACGTGCGTTCGTTCTGGGCTTGGCCCACCCGGGTGGCTTCTAACCTAGAATTCCTCTAGGGGTTCTCTCACTCTACGCTCAAAGCTGCCTCCCTCCATCGAGACCCAGATCTCTTTCTCTCTGACCAGGAAAACCTAGGGCTGGGAGGCATGCCGCTGCCACCTCGGCCGGAACCGGCCACCGCCACCTCTGAACCAAACCAGCCACCGGAACTACCATTGGCCGCAACGCCTACGGATCCCTTGTTCCCTGTCGAGCTCGTCTTCTTCTCCATGTAACACTCCCTCTGAACCCCAAATCTTTCGCTACCTTCGTCTCAGACGCCACCGAACCACGGCCTTCCACCTCATCTTCATTCTGGTAGTTTTCTAGTATGCAGCAAATGGTCCTCTCAGTAGCCGTGAGAGTAGAGTGCAACAAAAGAACATATTGCTTCATCTGCTCGTTGCTCTTTTTCTGACCATATCGAATTTCTAATCTTCTAGCCTGATACTCTGTACAGTTTGAACGGGACACTAGCTCTCAGTAAGCTTGATAGGCTGGAAACCCTGCTTCCTAGATTGGGCGAGAATGAGTGAAGAGTGAAGTATGGGTTTTGTTTTGATTTCTGTTTCTGAGTTTTGATTGATTGCAGGTTGAAGATGGTGTTGTGTTTGAATTGGGGGAACGGGGTTTGATTGTTGGGAATAGCCGTGAGTGTCAAGATATGGCCATGGGTGAATTTGGATGGTGAAGGGAGTATCTGACGAATGAATGGCGGCATCAACGGTGTTTTTTTTGAGCGGTGATAGGTGTAGTGGATGATGGGTTATGTTTGTTGGGGTGTTCGAAAGGGATGAAGATGAAAGGGGTGAAGATATGGGAATGGAGAGAGCGGTCCCTCTCTTCAGTGAGGGTGGATGATGGATGAAGATTGGGTGACTGAGAATGGAGTTTGAAGTCCAGGTCCTGGAGATCCAGAGTTGGAGGTGAAAACGAAGAGGGAAGGGATGAAAGTGTGCAATAAGAATCTAGGAAGGAGAATGTGGAAGACTCACCACAGACATACTCAAGCAAAACGAAATAAGCATAAAAGGCAGTATAATGCAGTAAGCGTATATGACCACACAAGTGAAGTGAGCAAGGTGCTTACCTCTCGGAGCTCTACTGGCTGCTGCTAGCTACGTGTATCCGCTGGCCTTTGTCAAATGGTGGATCCCCTACGGCTGGATGATGATCGGAGATGAAAACCCCAGAAGCTGTCTGAAATCCTCCTCTTTTTGCTTCCTTCTCCCCTCCCTGTGCCTTTTGTGCGATTTGTATACCCCAAATCCAACCGTACCCAATTCCGTATGCCCTGCCATCCCCCGCGTCCTTACTTGCAGAAACGGTTTTCTGCCCCTCACTCTCCAACATACGTACTTTTTTTGTCCCCCAATCCGAAAACATTCTCTCCTTTCTCATAATTTTCTTCTTTTATTTTTTTTTTATTATATATATATATATTTTTTATTTAAATTTTTTTTTAAAAAAAAAAAAAAAAAAAAAAAACCGTATTAATTATATTAAGCAAAATAAACTTTAAATAGGTAAAATTGAAGATGAAAATAAAATAAAATAAAAATAATAAAAGTGTAAGAAAAATATATTTGCATATATATCTAATCTTGATATAAATAAAGTCTATTTTTTAGTTATTACAGTAAAATGTAGATGGGTTTTTCTCATTTCAACCACCACTTTTACCTATACATATATAAAGAATATAAAAAAATTACAACTCTAATCACATTGATTAATGTTAAACTTTACTCTTAAAAGAAAAAAAAACAAAATGAATCTAATGAGAGAATTAGAAAGACGAAGTTAACGCATCCAAAGAAGCTTAGTCTCTTCTCCAAACAGAACCTTATAATATGAAAAGATATAAAGAAAACAGTGTTGCATCAGCCGCCTCAATCGAAATGGCAGGGCTGCTTGCTAGCCAAAAATAATGAAACGCTGTCTCTCTAAATTACCAAAGCTATAATGAGCCTTCAATATGTAGTTGACCCATTGTTCTACAATCGTGAAACACTAAATTTGGTGCTCAATCTCCTTAATATGGTGTGTTATGAAACAATAAATTGTTGTTCGATAAAACTAAGACACATTATAAATATAGTAAGTCGTATTTTTAATTAGATATAACTTTTACTTTTTATAATACGTGATTACGTTTAATAGAAAATTTAATGCACAATTTATTGAGATCAAATTTCTATTCCAATTAGAGAACATTGTCATTAATGCATATAAATTTTATTTTCTTTTTAGTTTCTGTACAAACCTATATATTTTTATCACTTCAATAATTGTCATGCCAATGCATCACTAGTTGTTAAAATTATAAAAATAAGAATGATAGGTAGGCTTAAATAAATTATAAATAAAATTAGATTGAGTCTAGTGGTCTAAGTTAGATGGACTCCTTTATTATGATTTCAATCTAACTTCATATAGACCGATTGATTTCGAGCCAAATAAAAAAGATGAACAGAAAATATTAAATTTTTATGACAAACAAGTGATTGACTTTGAAGTCATGTAAGGGTGTTCATATGATCAATATTATTGCAACAAGCTATCATTTAATCTTCTTTTCCAATAATGACAAAAATGCAACTTGTGGAATCAAGACTTTTGCAAAAATAATAATAATATATTAAATTATTCCTCATTCAAATTGAATATTATCTCTTAACTTAAATATAAGCTAAATTTCGTAATTGTTAATTACAAATGTTGTTGATTTCATTATTTAAAGAAAAATAACTTTTTTTTTTCAAATATATCATCTTATGAGATTATATCTAGGATTTAAACTGTAGAGTATTAAATTGTTTATATTTGAGCTATGTGATATTATTTTATTTATGTTTTAGCTTGTGTACAGTTATTTTAATTTGATCTTTCTTCTTACGTATAAAGATGATAAATAAACTCGATTACATGAATATTATTCAGATTTTTTTGACAGAAAATTTGTGTATTGGTCGTACTGTAACAAGTGATAAATATCTCAATTAGACCATAAAATTCATAAAAACACAAAAAAAAACATTTTTTGGTATTTTCTTCAAACATTTTTTAGTATGCAAGAAAATATTATTTACTATTTGCTAATATTAGAGTTCATCTAGTTCATTCTCATGCAATAATAAACATCTCAACTCCATATTTATATCAAAATCAACTCAAAATTATTCTCAAATTCTATCCCCTAGAGCCTTTGAACCTATGATCACTCATCAAGTTTTAATCCCTTGAATCTTCAATAAGTGAAATTATGCATTAATTTCAAGAGTATAAGATTATTAATGAATCATGTTCTATTTTTAGATACAAACTCCATTAGATATTCAATTTTAATTCTAGGTTCAAGTCATATTTTCCAATACATCAAGAACCACAAATCAAGCTTAGAATCAATCCGCATTAAGCATTAAACATGAAAATTGAATACTAACATGAATTGGAAAAAACATATATTATTAACCGCACAAAATTACACAAGAGTTTCATGTTTTACAACTAATCTCAACAAATAAGAATAGTCCTCCATGGTGAAGAACTTAAGGTTGTACATATTGAAGAGATAAGAAAGAAATTAAAAACAAAGAGAAGATGCAAGCCCTCTCCCAAAGTTTTTGACAGTAACTCCATGCTCCAATTGTGCCTCCTCCTCACATCAATACTTCCAATTTATAGCTCCTCTCCCTCATCAACCCTAAGAGAGAGAAAACACCATGGATGAATATTGAAGCCCAAAAAGGAGAAGGGAGAGCTTCCCAACACCCCAAACCGCCTCCAAGGGTCACTCCTAGTCGCTCTAAGTGAACAATAAAGTGTAAGAGGAAGAGAATCTTCCAAGCCTTGCAAGAAACATATTTAAATACACAATTTTGACATGTCAATGACATCACCGCTGAACGACATCACGACATTGTTGAGCACCATTAGTTAAAATGCAAAAGGAGTTCTTTGTCAAACCATTGCTCAATGTTATTTTCCACCACTCAATGTAAGTTCTTTTGTATTTATTGGGCTTGATGTTGTCTGTGCAATGGCTGGTGGTGCTCAACCTTACAAATGTAGCACTTAACCCTAGGCGGTTTGACAACACTCTAAAATTAAAGCACTGGGTGTAACCCCAATGGCGCCTAACGTGGGTAACTATTTCAAATTGATATTTTCTTGTCCAAAACATGCTCCCTTGAGTTCTTGTTTGTTTTCCTCTACCATAATTGTTTCCTATTGTCCTAGACTGTTTAACATCGGTCTAGAATTAAAGCATTGAGTGTGACACCAATGGCGTCCAACGTGGATATTTGCTTCAAATTAATATTTTTTTTGTCCAAAATATGTTCCCTTAACTTCTTGTTTGTTTTCCTCCGTAACAATTGCTTCATATTGACTTATTTTACATACTCAAACTAGATATTAGAGGTAAACAAGTATAAAACAAATAAAATAGAAAAAGTAATGCAAAATAAGATAAACTTGAAGATTAAACAAGATAAAAAGCTATGGAGAAGTTAATTTTCTTAATTGAAAAGAACACAAAAAAATAGATAAAAATTGATGTTATCATCTCACACACACAAATATATATATATATATATATATATATATATATATATATATATATATATATATATATATATATATATATATATATATATATATATATATATATATATATATATATATCCATTACGTCGTGATAATAGTCATGAGACAACAATTTTATGCATATCTTAAAGTAAGAATTATGACAATAAAGAAGGGTTCCATGGCATGATGCGCGGATAAGAATTATTGCATTAATGAATGACGTCATTTTTTCCCGTTCTTTTACAATGAATTGGTCCTTATGTATATTATATGAACCTTTTTAAATTTTAATGAAATTTTTTTATATTAATTAGATAAGGATATAAATATACACAATAAAAAATATTAATTAATAAATTTAAAATAATAAAAAATGATATACTCAAATAAACGTAATTTTAATATTTAATATGCAAAGTTACTAGAGTTTATTTTTGTAAGTCACTAACAACATGAGAGTTTCTTCTCCTCTTCACACCTTTACATTGCATGTGAATACATATATAAAACAAATGTATCCTATAAAGAAAATGGTGGATTGGTGATGGTACGCGGGTATCACTAGTACTAAAAATATTTTTAAAATCGCTTATAAGTTGTGGTTTTTAGAAAATGAAGTCTTTTAAAATGATGATATTTTTAAAAGTATTTACATAAGTACAGACTTTAGTTCTTTAAATAATTGAAGTCTAAGGTCATTATAAAATTTCAAAAATGTCATTATTATTTTTTAATTTTATCGTTGTGTCAGAGAATAGGTTTCAGTTTTACAAAAAATCGAAGTCTATTTCTTTACTAGGCTTAATCTTTCAGATATTTAGAACATCACTAAAGACATTTGTTTCATTGGGTCACTATGAACTCCTTTGTTTTCCTTTGCAACTAGGAGACACGAACATCACTGTCATTCCTAGCGTTTTCTCCATTGCCACGGCGAACGCAAATGTCACTTCATTCTCTTCCATTCTCACTACAAGAAAAAAAAGGTCATTACCTACAACTAAAATCCATAAATAAGTGAAAAAATCTGTAGGTAAGATAGTTACCTACAAATTACCTACAGATGAAGTTGTATGTAATTACATATGGATAAATTTGTAAGTAATGTCGTTGTCAGGTTTCATTAAAACAACTTTGTTTAAAAATTATGCAAACCTGAACATTGATTGAAGTACACATATTGGAATAAAAATAGTCTTATATCAAAGAAATACTCATTAACGAAACATTATAAAATCCAAACAATATTCATAGAACAATACAACAATATTCATACGTAAAATCTCCAAAATCTAAACGTTATAAATAGAAATGTCTAATACTAATAAATAAAGTGTAGATTCAATAAGAAATCAAACATAGTAATAAAGTCTAGAGTTTCCTATACTAATAATCATGATAAGGATTTTCTTCATTTTGTTGTGGTTACTCTTATGGTTGCACTTGATCTTTATCCTGCAGTTGATTTTGTTGTTCAGTATTTGGCGTCTGAAAAATATTTTGTGCAATTGTTGTTGTCAAAGGCGAAAGATACTGTATGATTGCAGCAATAAAATTTTGTAATGTGTCAAATATGCTTTGAATTGGGAATTCATTTGTCGAATTTAATCCTCATTATTTGCAATTTGATCCTCACTATTTGCTAGTCATGTTTGAAGTTGAACAAACTCAGAGGAAGACGAACTTGCAAAAGACTTTCTTACGCTCAAGTCAGTAAAAGAGTTTTGAATCTTTATGTATAGAATAATAAGTACGAGTTTTAAAGTATCTTCCCTAATGAAATACCATGCGTATTTATAGAGTTTATAGACTTTATGTTATTTATGTGATTTAAATAGCAATATCATCGGATAAATATATGACACTAAAAGACATTAATGGATATTAAAAGATATAATAAAACTACCGAGATTTAGTATGGACCCCTGTTGAGCCGTGCAACTTAGTACATTTGGGCTGGATATGCACATAAGTTCCTCCAATCTCGGAAGTTTGATTTAGCGGGAGAGATGCTCATGATCAACCTTCTGGTCAGACTTTGTTGACTTGTAGAGTTTGTAGGTGGATTGACCATTCGGCTGAACTCATATGTCATTTGGCCATTCGACTAAGCTCGTATATCGTTTGTCCATTCGACTCAGCTGTTTGTAAATTTGTCATTCGGCCAAACTCGTATGTCATTTGGTCATTTATCCGAGCTTTCATATAAATTGGTCATTCGATTAAGATTGTATGTTGTTTGGTCATTCGACTGAGCTTGAATGTAAATTAGTTATTCGATCGAGTTCGTTCAAAAGTCACTATGTAAGAATAGTCCTTTCGTCTTGTGTTGTTGACTTCAAGGAAACTTTATGCTAGATTGTCGGCTTGGGTATACTCAATTAAGTGCTATTGACTTGAGGCGAATTTTGTTGGGTGTGTCCAGTTTGGGTAGATCCTGTTGCTCATTTTAAGGCTGAATTAATGATGACTTTTAACTTGCTTCTATACTAGACTTTTTTATGGTTACTTTACTTTGAGCACTCTCTTCGAGTATTTCTCACATCATTCTTAGTCTTTTTCGTGCTTGTCTTTGCATTTCTTGTCCTCTCTTGAAATTTCCTATTGTAGAAGGAAGTGAAAGTGGTTGTGGTGAAGACCGAGGTGGTCGGTCGAGCCAACTTGTGTTTGAAGGTTAGCTTGAAAGGAATCAAGGAAAATTCAAGAATCTTCAAGTGAAGGCGACCAAGGTGAAGATCGAGATGGATAACATGGTTAACTTGTGAACAGAGGTTGATCAAAGACCTAACGAGGAAAAACTGGGGTTGGCATAAAGCTTCATCTATTTTTGGTCAACTGACTTCTTAATTCCAGCAAGTAAAGGACGAAGGCGGATTTGACATAAAAAAGAATGACGAGGAAAGTACCAAATTTATGACTCTCGTACTCGTTTATTGTAATGCCAAGTTGCTCTTGTTTTACTCAAATATTGGAATATCGAGTTCCGCTTGTACTCAATCTCGTGCTTTGTTTCAGCTTGAATAGCTTGGTGTTTCCTTTGCTATTTTGTTTGATTGACTTGATGACTTGCCTCACTTTGAGGGTTTTTGTGTCTCGCTTCAAGGTCTTTTCTCATGTTACAATCTAGTAACTTGAGTGTCAATTTCATTGTCTTTTCTCATGTTACAATTTAGTAACTCGAGTGCCAACTCTGTGGTCTTTTCTCAAACAAACCATCAGTCCCTTAAGTCCTCCATTGGGATAACCAGTCGTTCCCCTTAGACCTCGACTGTGGCTTATGTTCTTACCACACCCAATTGTCTCATATCGTTTAGAAGTCGAGACCTAAGGCAATTTAAATATTTCTTTCTCCTTTTATTCTCTGAGACGCCTTTTAAAAACAAAATCGTGACAAAATTTCGTGTTCCAAAATAGACAATACCTCAGATATATGATGATTGACCCTAATGATGTCACTCGACAAACTTGAAATCGGAGCATATTCCGGCTCTTTCTAATTTCATGTTGTTGCTTATTACAAAATTTAAAATTTCCTGAATTAAAAATAATAGGAATTGGTTTTTGACATACATAAACAAAAATTCCATCACCGAGAAGCACACTCTAATTAAGCCATATAAATCATAGGAAACAATATTACAAAACTATATATGATTGATTTTGGTATTATCATGATGTTGATTACAAACCTTGAACTCTCTTTGCATGTCTCCGAGGCAGTAGTTACCATGTAAAGAGAAGAAAGAAGGTAGGGTAGGTAAGTCACTGAAGTTGAGGTGTAATTTCTGAATTGATTTGCATGGAGATTTTGGGATGACAAAATTTGTGCACTCTTAAAGTTGAACCTTTAGAAAGAAGAAAAGATAGAGATGAAGTTTGAGGTAGGTGGGTAACAATATGTTGTGTATGTTAGAATGTAGTGTGATTGGTTATGGGGATGGGAATGGTGGTTAAAGGCCTTGATGATGAATGTGTAGGGTCCAAAGAGTGGATGGATTTCTTGATTTAGACAGCTTTCAAATATATGCATGTGAAATGTCCAATTAATTTAACTGTAGAGGTTAGGCCAATTTGCCTTCGGATCTAATAAGAAAAATAATATAGGGATTAAATATCACTCTAAAGTGCATGTTATTGAAATTCCCTTTCAAATACCTAGGGATAAACGGTGGAGGCTAATCCAAAGGGAAAATATATGGAAACCAATTGTATGAAAATATTTCTAAGAAATTATAACCTTGGAAACATAAATAGCTAATGTTTGCATGTAGGTTCTGTTTCCTTAAGCCTATACTGGTAGCCTTGCCAATATCTTAGATCTTCCTCTACCAGTTATTAAAATCAATACTTGGACAATTACTCAAATACAAAATTGGTGTTCAGAATCTTACATTGATTAAAAATAAATAAAATTTATATTATATAAGTAAATATAAATCTAATCTTATAAATTAAGTTTATAAAATTAAATTAAAATTAAAGTTTATTTCTTAAAATGTGATATCAAAATCATTTAATTAAAATAAATCAATTATAATAAAATATATTATTTATTAAACCTATTGTCACATGTAATTAAATATTAAATTGTAAGAACCAGTATTAGAGTAGACAGGGGTATTAAAATAATAAGACCGAATATTTTATTATAAAATAATATTATAATATAAATAGAATTTACTAAAGCTCGTCTCATTATTTAAAATACTATCTATCTTTCTAAACTATATTCTCTTTGTTTCCTTTCACTTCTCTCTAACCTTTCTCACTCTTGGATCATCTGTTCGACGATCAGGAGGTGTCTAGGCGATCCTTGCGTCAAGGGCTACTAGTCTGACCGATTAATTTGTTGAATCGAGCGGGTAAGTGGTAAACCCCTTTTCTTAGTAGTTAGGGTTCTTGATTGTGTAAAACAATTTTGTTTTGCATAGATCAAGAGTTCATATTCCTTGATTCTTAGTTTGTTTGTGATTCTAAGGTTGGTCTTCAATCACCAATCGATGATTTGTAGGTTTTCCAGAAGTTTCTTGTACTGTAAGCAATCGGTGGAGCGTTTAGAGGAATTGAGGTTGTTGAGTTGAGGTAAGGGAAGCTAAATTTTTGTTTTAATTGATGATTTGTGATCTATGTGTGAAGAATATACGAGTATTGTGTGGATTGAAATGAAATTAAGTTTTTAGGGTAAATGGATTTCATGCAATTTGATTGTTTTAGGTATGAATGGATGAACTATGATTATGATCTGCATTGAATGATGTTGAGACTGTAATTGGATGTATAAAATGTTCTAAATCTGTATTTGGCATTGGCTGGTTATGAGTAGATGCAAACTATTTTGCTTTAGAGTTAATTTGGAGGAAGTGGAGTAGTGAAAATTTGATTCGTAAGTTGGGGACTCTTTTGGTCAGTTGAGATGGTTTTGGTAAGTCAATTGAGACTTGTTAGAGTTTCTAAGTTGCTAAAAAATGTGCCAAAAGTGGTAGAATGCAATTTGGGGTCATAAGTTGATGTTTGGTAGATTTTGAAGTTGATTGTGGTTAGGAAACATTTTAGAATGAGGTTAGTAAGATTTATAAACATTTGTCTAAGTATAATTAAGTATATAACACAATCTATTAGAAGTTGGGAAAAATATTTATAATTTGGTCAATTTGGATGCATGTTCATAATTCTGCAGCTTGGTGCTGCAAAATTATGCAGACTCGTTGAGCGAGTGGAGTCGCTCAACGAGTGGTTGAGGAGTTGGGCACATTGGCTGGACATTCGCCTAGCGAGTCGTGTCGCTGAGCGAGTGCTTGGAGGGTCTGGATCACTATCTAGAGGATTCGCACAACGAGCTGAGTCGCTGAGCGAGAGGTTTGGGTTTGGGAGCACTGTAATTTTTATTCGTACAGCGAGCAGGGACGTCACTGAGCGAGTGGTTTGGGGTATGGGGTACTGCCTGTATATTCGCATAGCGACCCAGCTTGCTATACGAGAGAACTCTTGGGTCGCTTAGCGAGGGATTCACTGAGCAACTGGTCCAGTTTTGGTTTTACTCTTTCTTTCTTTGTTCTTAACTGATTGAAGTTATGTATTGATTTAGTTAGAGATTAATTATGATTGTGTATGAGTTGCATGAGTATCAAAGTTAAAATTTGTGATTCAAAGTATGGTTTCAAAAGGGTGAAAGTAAGTTTCAAAGTGGAATCTCTCGATGAAATTCAAGTATGTTTAGAATGATTGCAGGGAGCTCAGTCTTGGGGGTTATCCTAAACTCTAATTGCCTTTCATTCTCACGTAAAGAGGATTGACACATGTGGTGAAGAGTAGCAGGAGGTCTTAGTCTTGGGGGCTTATAGTATGTCTTAAGGCTCGGAACAGACTAACCTTGTGAGTGTGGGAAGGTGAAACTCATTGGCAATGACTTTGCAAAGCAGTAGACGCCACCACAAGTGTACAACTCGCTATAGCTCGACAATCATTCTAAGTCCGGACAGTCAAATCTAAGTCATGACATGTTTAAGATGTTTGAAGTCACCTATTCTCTATGCATGATTGATAGTGTTTAGTATATTATATCAAAGTATGAATCTTTTTATATTTAGCTTACCCTGTTGTATGTGACTTTGTTTTGTATGTGTGTGTTCTTTCCTTTGAGAAAATCATCTTGTGGGTGTGAGCAAAGGAAGAGAAGGTTTCTCTGGAGCAAGCTTTGTATGAAGAAAATGCGACTATATAGATTAGTTAGGATAGTATTGTATATAGTTTTGTACTAGATGGATTGTAATTAAAGTTTAAATTTTATAGTTATTTTTTAGATAACTGTAAGTTAGACTTTATATTATAGTTATAATTATTCTATCATATCATATCTATGATAACTATTTAATATGTTTTATACTATATTTTTGGGATGTTACATAAATTAATATCAAATTATCCACAACAAAACTATATATAAAATTTTAAAGAAACCAAAAGAAAAACATAAAACTGAAGAATGGTGCTAGACGCGAACTGCTACATTGAGCGAAATTCGTTAATATTATTTTTCTACATATTTTAATAATCTTATACGTTAATATTCTTATACGTTTTTTTTTTTAAGGATTGAATTAGACTGAAAATAAATTTACTAAGATTTAATAATAAAAGAAAAATAAAAAGAAAATGAGTCGCATAAATCCAATATGTACTCAGCTTTTTTTAATAGAAATATAAAGATATGACTCACATAATGTACTTAATGTTTCTAACTATATTAATAACTAAAAAAATTGAATTTATTAGAAACGTCCATCAAATATGTTTTATATTTAAATTCAAAAGGTGCAGTTCACTTTGTTATTCCTTAAAATGATTGAAATTATAAAATTAAGAGAAAACTTAATATTAGACAAGAAATAAAATTTACCAAAATTAAATCTTTCTAATAAATTTCAGTAAATAGTAAATATCATGTTAAAAATAATAGTTTTACTAATATTTAACATTTTCTCTTATATTTAGAGATTAAAATAATAAATTTTACTTTGTAGGAACTTAAGTGTTTTTTTATTTAATAGCAAATAATACTTTTAAAATTTGAAAAAAATGTAATTTAAAAGGTATTTATTTTTAAATTAAAAAATAAAATGTAAGAACCTAAACCTCAAAATTAGATAATAGTAAAATAAAAACACATTATTTTATACCAATGAAAGATGCGCTTACACACATGTATATTCAATGTTTTTTTGTGATAAAACAAAAATCATCACATAATTTTGATAGTTAATCAAGTTTCAAAAATATTTACAAAATTTTAAAAATAAAATAATAAAACAAAATATATTGATAAAAAATAAAATTGGTGAATGTAACATCCCGAAAATATAGTGTAAAACCACATAATAGGAGCATCACATTCATAATACTACAGATCAGTTTTTACAAAAGATAGGACGTACGGTTATGGCCGAACGGTTTATAAAATACTTATACCGAACGGTCCTCCAAAACAAGAAAAACAACAGATGACCGAATGGTTCTACTGTTCGGTCTTAACTTCTACCTCGACCAAATTTTCTTCTTCCAGCGCTTCTTCCAGCAACTTTTCTCCTTCTGCTCACATCCACACGGATGATCATTGCAACAGGACAAATGACCAAACGTACAAAACGGACATGACAGGAAATAAGGTAAGCTTATGTAATTCAATTCAATTATCAACATATATCTCACTCAATCAATTTAAAACAAAATAACTCATTAACTCTTTCATGCAAAGCCTAATACTAGACTCTGACTATCCGGACTGTATGAATTCTGTGTAGCTACGACGTTCGTGCACCCGGGTGATGTAGTAACTGGGATACTCTCAACAGCTGTCACCAGAGGTTAGTCCATTCTGTCCAAATTAACCATAAGGACGAGGACCTCCTGCCATTCCCACACATGACTTACCCTTCTCTATGTGAGAAACGAGTAATCACGGAATATCAGGATGAACCGCCAGCTTAGAATGCCCATATTCATACTTTACCAATTCCAATATACATTCATGAGATATTCCTCCCCGGAATACTCGTTCATAACCAAAGTCATTTCATCTATATCATATTCCATCATCTTTCATTATTAAAACCTCAACTGAACCAATTTGAATAAAGATCCCTTAGGATACTAAATACCGAACGTTAGCTTTTAATCCGGAACAAGACCGAACAATTGGAGTGAGACCAAGATGTCTCCAGTTCCAAAACAGATCAAAACGGAGTGGGTTACTATCGGGGTTGAGAAAGAGACCGATTACAATAATATTTCTCAAAGACTAATAGAATGAAACGTTATTTACAAGGTGAGCCAATTTAATGAACTGACTCATGAGAGTTTAGAACGAACGCCAATAAGCCTAGGCCGAGTACTAAGACTCTAGGCCGAACACCATAGAAACTGATACTGTAGGACATCAAATAATAATAAGTGAGAATTATATGAAGAAACCGAACGCTATAAATACTTAGCTTATTTATGAGTTTAACATCAAGAATAAACAAATGCTAGTCAAAGACCGAGCACTGTAGAGACTGAACACTATTGGTTTTGGCCGAATGCTCTTATTTAAAAATTAAATTACAGAATCAAGGTCGAGCGCTTGGTTTAAGACCGAGCACCACTTAGTACGAGCACTTGGTGTAAGACCGAGCACTACTAAACTTATAGAATAAAGGCTTGATAAATATAAGATACCATTTAACTAGTGTTCAAGACGAACTATATATATATATATATATATATATATATATATATATATATATATATATATATATACAATTACATATAGATATACTTAAGTTTATAACAGAATACCAAGGAACGAATATCCTTGGTTGAACGCTTATATACAAATTTTACTAAACAAAGATGCTCGGTCCTCAATTGGAATTCCATCCAAATGAAAGAATCCAGTTCCAACCAAGTCCACAAGAAAACTACATGGTCAAAGACCTTCAGTGACGAACATCAATTTTCATATGGAATTACATACTTAGAATTCTTTATATCAATTCATTTCTCAACATCTATCTTCATAATTTCATACATCCATATCATAGTAAATATTCATACTTCATGCAGTCAAAACATAGCAACAATCATATTTCATATTCATTCAGCAAATCAACGAACATGCATCCATTCAAAACGAACATAAAATCAAATTATATAAGCTTCCCTTACCTCTTACGTGACCGAACGCTTCCAGATATGGTTACTGGTTCACCTCTATAAGTCCTTCTACCCTCAACGCTCAACAATTTCCAAAACTAAACCAAGTAAAAACAAAAATACTATCAAAACCACTCATTTTAGAAGGGTGATCAACACATGAAACCAGAACTTGGTTTGCATGTCCAGGAAACCACACGGCTGAGTGAAGAGAAGAACTTACCAGCTCAAATTCACAAACCGATCGATTCAATCGAAAGCCCTTGACACCGGAAGAGTGGAAATGGTGCCTGAGTGATGATCGAAGAAAGAAAAGATGAGAATCCTTAGGGAGAAGTAAGAGCTTTTTAGAGAGAAGCAGGAGAAAATGAAAGTTTCAGAAGATGGAAGAAGATGGTTGCATGCAGAGAAGTGACACGACATTTGAAATTTGGCCTTAAATACTGCCGTCGCCCAAAACAAACGGTCACTCTCCTGCAGCCATCTGTTCTCCACTAACTGAGACGCTCACTCACCTCTTGACACATGGATCCCACTACTTGAGGTTTTTGGTGTGTTTTAATGAGTTGTGAGAGTGAAAATTTATGTATATTAAGAAAAATTACAAAATAGTTATACTGGTGAATTAAAAAAATATTTAAAAAAATTAAAAAATAAAATAATAAAATGAAATATATTAATAAAGAATGAAGTTTTCTAAAAATTGTACATGAAAAAAGAGATAAAAATAAATAACATATTAAAGTCAGAAACAATATGCGTTCCGCTAAATCACGACTTTTTTGTCTGTGAATAACATATTAATATTCTTCTTGTTTTTTTTTTTTTGTCAAATGATTTTCCAACATTTGTGTATTTAACGTAACCATTCTGCGCTTCTAAAACTATATGTTTTTCCTTTTCGTCTTTTCTCGGTTGATTTGTAATTAAAAAAACAGTCATATTTTAGAGTTTGGATATTTTTATATGGACTATAATTATATAATTTTAATATTTTCCTATCATTTAGAAATTGAAATAAAAAAAATTTAAATATATTTTTTTCTTTTTGATTTTATACAGATTATAATGATAAAATTATGATAAAATTTTAAATTTCAAAATAATCATTATTCAAATACAAATATAAATATTTAGGTGAATATAAATTTTATACTAGTTAATGTTTACATTAGTTTATAAAATTGAATTAAATTTAATAAGTTACTTTAAAAATAAAGTATAAAAAATCTTAACTATCACCTAGAGAATAATTAGAAATAATATATCACCTAGGAATTAGTTGATAAAAGAATATTTTTGAGAAAAGCTCATATAAAAGTTGTTTTATGTATAGAGAAATTTCAAATACTATATGTCATGTTTTGTTTTACTTATAGCATATCTAATTGGGTCTGGAAATATTATCATGGATGAGTGACACTCAACATTATTCACAATTACAATATTAACATAAATAATCAGTAATTTTCTTAAGCTCAATCCACATGTTGGATTAAAAAGTTATTATCTTTATTAATATTATTTAGTCATAAGTTTAAATGTATTTAAAAAATTTAAAGTTTATTTATTAAGATAATATAAGAATTATTAAAATCTATCTTAATAAGTTTGATTATTTGTTAAACTTATTATATCATGTGTTATTGATATTTAAACATATATATTTTTTTGCATAAAAAGTATGGAAGATTCTTTGTCTAATAAAAATGAAACTAATTTACAATATATGTAAATAAAAATAAATTTCATCTTAAAAATCAATTTTGTGATAATTAAATAAGATTTAAAATCCACTTAAAGTTAATTATTTTTGTAATATGTTTTAATATTAAAGGTAAAAAAAATAAAAATATAATTATATCAAAGAGGCTATCAATTAGATTGAGCTAAAAACAAAACTGCATATTTTGAAAAGAGAGTGATGATAGTGTAGAAAAAGCATGGTTGGAGAAATATAAAAGTTGGTAGGTAAAAAAGAGGTGTGGGAATGATTAAGAAAAAGAGAGGCTAGCCGAGCCGAGGCTAAGTAAGCATTTAGCTAAGGTAGGTTTGTTTGAGAGAGAGAGAGAGAGCAATGGCGGCGTGAATAAACTAAAAAGTAGGCTAATTCAATGTAAGGAAGCTGTTCGTATCCATTTCCAACTACTCACTCACACGCCTCCTCACAACCACTTAATACAACTTTCTTTTACCCTTTCCCTTCTCCACAAACCATACCTTTTCTTTCTTTTCTCTAATCAAACTTCAACCATTTCTTTTTTATTTTTATTTTTTATTCTTTTAATATCTTTGCCATTTCACACCTCTGTAACTTTCTTATGTTTCACGATACCCTTTTCACTAATCCTAGTTCTACACATCCACCCAATAAAAAAACTTTGCCTTTTTTCAATACTTTCGTATTATTATTATTTATTATTTATCATCTAATTACAGTGATGTGATTTTTTAATTATTGTTTAAAAAAATTCACAAATTTACTTATTATTGTGTGGCAGTATAAAAGTGTTAGTGCAACTCTTTCATTTTGGGAATAGAATCCTTTCCACTTTGAGATATTACGATTTTATGAGATTAAGTTCCTTTTACGCAATGTTTTTCTCTGGGCCAATATTTTCTTCTCATTAATATTTTTTATTATGATCTTGTACTTCATGTTTCCATCTCTGATTTTCATCCACCTCTATGTAGAAAGTTATCATTACTTCAACATCCCCATGTTCCTACTTTTGTGCTGATTAAAAATCTTTTTTCTATTGTTTTCTACCCAATTTAAACGGAATTCTTTACATATTAATCTTTTTCCGATTATATATATGATAACATATATAGATATTATTTAGTAAAATTAATAAAACCGTTTACGTGTGTATTTATTTGATTAAAGAATTTGATAATACTATAATTTTTTTTATATATATTTTGTAAATTATGTATTTTTATAAGTATTGTTAATCTTAATTTCTTTAACCAACATGGGTTAATTAAAATCAATGTCTCGTGTCTTCTAATCATGTTGACTAACTTGGGAGGGAAGTACACTCTTTCTTAATAGCATTAATAATTGTTTTCTACACCAATACCTTGATTTGGTATACTATACTCACCAATTTCCTTGTGTATAGATATTTCTTAATCAACAATCAAAATTTAATCTTTACAACATATAAAAGTCTCCCAACTTATTAATTCCATTTTTCCTAAAAATATTTTCTCAGACTTTTAAAAAGATACTATTTATTATGGTTAGAAAACTCAACACTTTAATGAGTATTCACTGTACTATAAACTAACATTTTCTACAAAGATTCATAACATTTTCAATTTGAACTACTTATATTCCTTTTGGAGTCTTCAACACGATTATCCACTTAAGAATGAAAGTTGACGCCTATAATTAAAATGAAAATAGAAAAAAAAAAACTTTGTGTGAACTGATTTACACACAAAGAAAGAAAGAAGTATATCTATAATAAGTTTTGATAATAAATTAATAGGCATTAATTTGTATAGATGAAATAATAGAGAAAGGCAACATAAAAGTCTTATTAACTGGAACCTCTTGATTCAACTTCCCTTTTTTATGACTATATAAAGTATAATCACTGTAGCCCATACAATATTGATTATAATTCATGCAAAAAATGGTTCAACAACACCACCTCCTCTCCTTTTAAAACCCCCTCTTCTCCCTCCTACTCTCATAATATTTCAAAGCTGGCTACCCTCTTCTTTCCCACCATCAAACAAGTCACACCTCATTCTCCTTCTCTTCCTTAACCTTCTCCTCTCCCTCTCATGGTCATGGGAGCCTTTCGCCACTTCCAACCAATCTCCAAATGCACCACACAAGACCGATCACACCAAACTGTCGCCTCAGACTTGGATGGCACCCTCCTCATCTCCCCCAGTGCCTTCCCTTACTACATGCTCGTCGCCATTGAGGCTGGCAGCTTCCTACGTGCTTTATTCCTCCTAGTCTCCGTTCCCTTCGTGTACTTCACTTACATCTTTGTCTCTGAGGTTGCAGCCATTAAATATCTGATCTTCGTGGCCTTTTCAGGCCTGAAGATCAAAGATGTAGAAATGGTGGCAACCTCGGTACTTCCAAAGTTTTATGCAGAAGATGTCCACCCGGACACCTGGAGAGTGTTTAACTCTTTTGGGAAGCGTTACATTGTCACTGCCAGCCCCAGGGTGATGGTGGAGCCTTTTGTGAAGACGTTTCTTGGGGCTGATAAGGTGCTTGGGACCGAGCTTCAGGTTACCAAATCAGGGAGGTTTACTGGGTTTGTTAAGGAGCCTGGTGTGCTTGTCGGGGAGCACAAGAAAATTGCTGTTTTGAAGGAGTTTCAGGGTATTTCACCTGACTTGGGACTAGGAGATAGTAAGAGTGATCATCAGTTCATGTCAATTTGCAAGGTTGGTCCATTAATAATATTGTTTCTTCTTGCATGTTTGGAATAGATATTAACTTGTGTTTATTATATTGATCTGAATAAACTTTTATTATGAATGTTTTCAACGGTAGCTAAAATCATTGTCTTTGAAAAAGAAGTCTGCAAAAGCCTAAATACATAATTTACTCATTTTTCTCATCTATATGTTTTTGAAGAAATTCATTGATTTTTATAAAAAGTCTGTTAAGCATAGTTTGCAGATAAAGAATGTCCCAAGCATAACAATACAGTATGATTTTAGCAAATTGTGAAGGAAATGAGAGAATAGAAACATGATTGCATAAATATCTGAATATGTTATCTACATCTTCCTATGTTCAAGTTTAGGTTATGAAGATGTCGTTTTAGTTCAATGGAGCTTTTTTTTCATCTTCTTAGCATTGAGGTAAGGTGAAATGGTAGTATATTTTATTTAATATTGAATAGGAGTTTGGTGAGAGCCTTAATGACCAGAACATGTTGTTATCACTTATAATGAGCCTCTCTTCTTGTTCCTGTTTCTGTGCATACGACACTTCAAAATCTCTCATTTGGTTTTATTCCTTATTTTTTCATGCATTTACTATCGTGCAAGTGGACCCTCTACATTCTATAGGCAATTAGAGATACAATACAACTTGTATTTGAGTTTAATAATTTATTTTCTTATAAGTCATAATCCTTAACTACTTTTAAACACTAATAATTATAAGTTTCTACATTTGTTATTTTGCCTCCCAAAACCAAACTCAGTTTCCAAATTTGGGAAATTAGAGGCCCATGAGTTTCATATGCACAACCCACTTTGAACACATAATATGTGCTCTGTTGGTTATGGCTCATGTAGAGGAAATGAAGAGATTTAAAGCACATCCCTCCATAGCAAATCATCAATAATTTAGAAAGCACGATCCTTGTGACATTCCCCTCATCTTAGTGTAAGAAATCTCAGACGTACTTTCTGATTTTTCCACTTTAAATCCTAGATTCATGGGAATCATTTTAACACCCTAGACAAATTAGTGATAATTTCCAGAGTTAGCAACACATCATCAGAAACTTAATTCTATGGAAACAGTAATGATTACTCTCAGTATATGTACCAAAGAGCAACGTCATCAACACACTTTTTTTAACATATACGGTTGGAAGATTTCATGTGGACTCCAATAGGAAAAACTCAGGTCCACACGCTTTTTCTTAATGGGACACACGTGACATTAACCAAGCAATTTAAATTTTACACCTATCTCTCTGTTCTGTCTTTTTCTACCTCATTTTTTTTTTATCACATCTGTTATTTTTTAGTCTTGTTCGTCTCCTTCCCAGAGTGTATAAAACCTTGAGGAAGTGAAAAAAAAAAAAAAAGTTTTTTGATAACCGTGTCATTAACTGTTTCTGCTACTGATCATCTTTTCTGATGTGTCCAATAAAGTCATTAACTGTTCTTTTTTTCCTACAGGAAGGGTACATGGTGCCAAGGACTAAGTGTGAAGCACTAGCAAGAAACAAGCTTTTAAGTCCAATTATTTTTCATGAGGGTAGGTTTGTTCAGAGGCCAACTCCTCTTGCTGCTCTCTTGACCTTTCTATGGTTGCCAATTGGCATCATACTCTCCATTCTGAGGGTCTATCTTAACATCCCTTTGCCCGAAAGAATTGCTTGGTACAACTACAAGCTATTAGGAATAAGAGTAATTGTGAAGGGTACCCCTCCACCACCCCCAAAGAAGGGCCAAAGTGGAGTCCTATTTGTTTGTAACCACCGCACAGTTTTAGATCCAGTGGTTACTGCAGTTGCACTTGGAAGAAAAATTAGCTGTGTGACTTATAGTATAAGCAAGTTCACTGAAATAATTTCACCAATTAAAGCTGTGGCCCTGTCAAGGGAAAGAGAGAAAGATGCAGCCAATATCAAGAGACTTCTTGAAGAAGGGGACTTGGTGATCTGCCCTGAAGGTACTACTTGCAGAGAGCCTTTCCTCTTGAGGTTCAGTGCACTTTTTGCTGAACTCACTGATAGGATTGTCCCAGTTGCTATTAACACAAAACAAACTGTGTTCTATGGGACAACTGCTCGTGGCCACAAGTTGTTGGACCCATACTTTGTGTTCATGAATCCCATGCCCACATATGAGATCACTTTCTTGAACCAACTTCCCAAAGAATTAACCTGCAGTGGAGGTAAATCTGCTATTGAAGTTGCAAACTACATTCAGAGGGTTCTTGCAGGGACTTTGGGATTTGAGTGCACCAATTTGACAAGGAAGAGCAAATATGCCATGCTTGCAGGAACAGATGGGACAGTTCCATCTAAGGAGAAAGCTTGAAGGATAGAGGGATAAAGTTCTCCCCTTTGATTATTCTGTATTGGTCCCCATTGTGTTTCCAAAACACAGAATTATGATAGAAATAAAATCTGATTGTGGCTCATAAAAAAATTACAGTTTATGTATATTTTGTTATTTTGATATATACAAATCATAACTATTGGGTCAGTCCTGAAATCTAGTTAGCACATTATGTTGTTTTGAGAGTTTTCTACAACTTTTTTCTAATCTTGTTATCCCTTTTGTGACGTTTGTCTAAAGGTTTTACTTTTACATACATTGTCTGTGTCAGTATGAATATGAGATAGGTATGGAATATGTAGGACACAGACATATGGCACATGGGATCACAAGGTGCATTGATTTTCAATAGAGCAGTAAGGTTATATTGTTGTTGTATATCATTTATTTGCAGGCAAGTCCAGCTAGAATGCTGACAAGCATGTCTAAACTAAGATAAATATGCCTTAATGGTAGCAAATGTACATATCACAGAACAAGTTAACATGATCCTAATCTTACGTTGAGGGGTCTTACTCAAGTAAATTGGTAGGGACTAGAATCAACCAAGGCAACAGAATGCAATCAATATAATAGGAAATAAGAGAAACTTTCTAATAAAAAAACACAAGCAAAGACTTGGATCACAGCAGCAGAGCTAACATGTATATTCAGACTCATTCCTTTCCCCCATTTTGATGATTTAGCATTAGTTTATGCAAAAGTAAAAGGCAATGGAATGTAGTTGAGGCAATTCTATAATTACTTACAGATGATGATGTAAAAATATGAGGCTCCCTTAACCAGTTGATTCTGCAGCAAAGACTCAACTTGCAGATTCTTCTGGCCTTTGTACCTAAGAATCAACTTCCCTAGTCTCCATGCCTTTGTTGATGCTTCAAATGTTCAAAATTCAATATCTAGGTACAATAAAGAAAAGAAATTAGTCCTGTGTTCTCAGGATAAATGATGAACAATTGTTTTTACATGTTTTATTCATTTGTTTTTGTTAAAGATAGTATATTCTATCTTAAAATGCTTCAGTCAAGATAAAATTATAAAATTTTCAAAGAATACAATATGTTATTCCCATAAAAAACCAAATGGTATAAAACAAGAAATCATTTCTAGCATGAAATTGTGCCAATGAAAACTAGGGGCAGGGGAGGCCTAAAGCAATAAGAATGAAGCCTTTTATTTAAACTTTATTTTTGAGTTTTTTTTTATGCAAAATTATTTATTAAATTGTTTAAGTTAATTTCTAAATTTATTCATAGTTTCTTTTTATTGCAATTAACGTTTCAACTTTTATTTTTTTAATAACCTGATTTAAATTTTGGTTTAAACCCTTTAGTTCTCTCTATTTATGTGAGTTTTTTCTATTTTGATCCCCTTCTTATTAGAATCCCCAAAAGTGCTAATTTGGATCAATGGAGCCCCTGCCGTACGGGTTAAGTTTGTGCACAGGTTAAAACGTTGACGGGGCCAGTTTTTGCCACATCACTCATACTATGTCAGAGTCATCTTTTCCAACAACACAAACCTAATTTCCCTAACGTCGCCGCCGTAAAGCCGCTGCGAAGCCTTCAGTTTCGTCGTCACCACCTTGCTACGCCGCAACCGTGAGCCATCGTGAGAACACCAGTAGCGCCTTCGCTACACCGCCACCTTCTTCATGCATCCACCATCTCGTCACGCCTCAATGTTGAAGGAGTTTAATGGTCAACGGTAAGAGCTAGATCCAAAGACAAAGGCAAAGTTAGATCCAAAGACAAAATAATAATCTTCGTTTTCTACTCTCACACCTCTTTACTTTCTTCCTCTTCTCATCTCTGTTCGTGTTTGTACTTTTCAGTTCAAAGCCAGACTCAAGGAGTTCAAAGACCTCAACTTTGGATTTGATCTACAAAATCTGATGTATGCCCTTTATTGCTTTTCAAGATTTTCTGGTCTTTCTAGTCCCAAAAACTACCACAAGGACCACCACCACAACAACAGAATGAATATTCTTATGGTGGTTCTCATCATCAACAATCCAACAACAAAATCAATATCCATTCTTATCATTTCTCAGTCACTGCAACACTGAAATTGACATCTTTACCTTCTACCTTAATGCCCTTCAACTCCAAGGTATCATTTTTCGTTCACCTTTGGTTCCAATTTTTCAATCGATTCACGTTAAAGAGGGTATCTTTTTTTAAAGTTAGCATTAGTTAGAGAAAATTAAAACAAAGAAGGATAATAGGTATGGTAAGAGATTTGGAACCAATGTGAGTGGATTAAAATACAGATTAAAAGAAAAAAGTTAACTGTTTTTGTTGAGAATGTCTTGAAGAAGAACAATACTGTGGGCTTTGATTTGAATGTTAAATGGGGTTGCTGGGTTTGTTTAGGATAGAGAATTTATGGGCGGATCAGTTTGATCTGAATGTTAAATGGTTCGTCCAGTGCTTCTGACAATGCTTTTGGTGGCTCTTTTGATGTGGTGAACTCCATGGCCTCTGAGAATCACTCTTCAATCTAAAATGGGTGCCAGAAATTGCTCTAATCTCTTCAGGGAAAAGAGCTCCCCTGCTGGATTTTTCTCCATTGAAAATGGTTTCTGCTGTTGGGGAAGATAATTTTTCTTCATTTACCCACATAAATATTAAATTATTACATTTTACCAAATTTCAGGTCTCACCATGCCACGTTTCAACTCTCACCATGCCACGTTTTAAAAAATAGATACATTCGGAGATTCTAATAAGAAGGGGATCAAAATAGAAAAACCAACTAAAGAATTTAAAGCTTAAATTTTCTAGCTAACATATATGTATATTTTTATGTGAAATAAAAAAAAATATAATATATAAAGACTACTAAAAAGAAGTATATAAAAAGAATGATTCAAAACAACAAAACCTGGTTCTGGTTGTCGAGAAAGAAAGTACACTCAAACGTAGACATGTAGTCTCGAGTCTCTTTCTCTTTCTTAAGTCTCAACATTTTCATAAACCTCAGAGTTTATTTTGAGATTAATCATTAATAAAAATAATTTAAAAAATTATTGTTCTTTTAAGCTAGAACCCATTCCTAAACAATTCCAAACAAAAGAAACAAATTTCTAATCCTAATACAAATTCAAATAGAATAAAAATAACATCAACACAAACAAACAAATATATTAACAAAAAATAAAATTAAAAAGATTGGTACATATATACAATATGAAATTCAAAGAATAAAATACGTCAAAATCTTTAAAAAAAAATTAGAATACAAAAAACAGAAAGTAAAATTAGTATATAAGAAGTCACACATATATAAAAGAAGAAAATATAACCAAAATTGAAGTGACAAAGAGATAAAATAAAAAAAAAATAGAATCAAAATTGAAGTCATATAAAAATAAAAGAAGAAAATATAATTAAAATTAAAGTCACATAAAGAAAAAAAAAATAAAATCAAAATTGAAGTCATATAAAAATAAAATAAAATAAAAATTAAAGTCGTGAAGATATAAAAAACAAATGTAATCAAAATTGAAATCAAAGATAAATAAAGGAAAATAATAAAATCAAAATTAATTATAAAAGAATAAAAATAATTAATCAATTTTTTTTCTAAACAAAATTATAATTTATTAAAAAATATTTTAACTCGTTAAACATCATTTTTAATACTAATAAAATTAGCATACACTAATAATAATTTAATTAAATTTTATTCTTAAATATAAGCTTGTAATTATTTTAATAGATATATATTAGTACCCATTGTTGTTTTAGTTTTTTTTTTCTTAAAGATAATTTTATAATTCATTCAATAGAGATATATTAATACTAAAAAAAATTTTGAATCCTTTTTCTTAAACATAATTTTATAAAAAAATATTTGTATTTAAAAAGTTCTTTATAAGGTTCTTTTTTTTTTAAACCTAAAACGGCATATATATATATATATATATATATATATATATATATATATATATATATATATATATATATATATATATATATATATATATATGTTCATTTGTTTTAAAACTAGATATGTGACATTCAAGGAATCACCAGTCCAAGAAGCAGAAGCATTTTTCCTGTGATGGATTGAATTTATTAGGGTTTTCAATTTTGGTTGGAACTAATCTTGATAAATGTAATGGCATGTATGCTAAGAGAGAAAGCACACGACGAAAGGGTGAATAGGTAGCAATCCACAATAAGAAACAATCATGTGGAGTGTGATAACTGCAGAATTAATGCAGACACAGTAAACATAATAATGCTGCAACAGTATTGTAAATATCTAAATTTAATGTCACGTTCAAGCCTGCTATGATATGAAATACATAACAGTATCTTAGATCACATATATAGTTAGAAAATGTCTTTTAAAATTGTGTGTGCCAACTTCAAGCTCAACCTAACTTGCTAGAGAGGCTGTAAGTGAATGAGTTAACAAGAGTTTGTGGTCCTTCCTTCTTCAGAGAAGCTGGAAGATTAGGGTCCATTTGGCTATTCTGTGTACTCTTTAATGACTAATGAATCTACTGAGACAGTTCAATGCGCACATGCAAGTGCCAGACTGTGATACAAAAATTCTGATAAGATCGTGTTTGGTTGGATGTTCAGTTTCTGTACAAATCTATAACACACAATTCAGGGGCAAATAATAGCTTATTTCGACTGTGTGATTTGTTCAAGTACACTTTGTTGAGAGTTTTTGATTCTGTTGTAAGCTTCTGTCTATTCATTTTAACAAAGTCAGATGTATAATTAATGAGAGACAATTTTGTTCAAGTTATATCATATCACTATAGGTGATGTCTTTTCCTTTTAAATATTTTACACATTTAGCAAATTCAAGATTCAAACCCAAAGTCACTGATTAATTAAGCTTAGATAACCTCATACCAGTTAATTCACAGGGTTGGTCACTGATTCCTCTGACTAGTGTCTATTCATGTAAACATAAGAGAAAATTACTTGTTCTTTCAATATTATAATATTCATCTTGGGACGAAGCTAAATTATTCTATCGTTTAAGTTTGCTTGGAGACTATGCTTTTAGTGCCATCAATCATCTTATTTTTAAATTTTGATTAGTCTTCATGATTAAAGAATAGTAACTTTACTGTTTCTCTCATTTTATGTAAACTTTAAATTCTAACAGAAGATTAGAGGTGTGGAATTCTGAAATAGGAAAGACTTTCACGTGATCCAGGTAAGGTTGATCTGTGTTCTGTAAAAAACAATTTCCACAAAACCAAACTAGAAAAATGAAATGTCAACTAATTTCTTACCCCTATTTCAACTAATTTCTCAGAAATATTCCACTTTTAAGCAGAAAAAAAGATTTAAATCTACAATGACTACACAATGACGGAACTTTGAGTCCTCAAATCCAAAATCATTGTAAACTAAACCAGTGAACAAATCTTACAGCGTAAAGTGAAGGTGGAATTCAATAACACTTCCAAACATTGATCATAATTGAATTGCAGTACCCTTTTCAGACTGATAAAACATCATGTTAGAACCTAACGGACCATGCACAGATTAATGGCATGGCCTAATCTTAACTCCAAAAATGTCCTCAATAAGCCCTTTATAATACCAAGTTGTTTCTTCTACTGCATCAAAAGCATGAACAATACATTAGCTAGGTATGCATGTCATAAAAGAAATAATTTCTAATGCACAATTAATTTTTTTTTCATTCAATCAAATCAAATAAAAGATCAAATGTTTGGTGTTTAATTCCCATTTTTCTGTTACAGAGTCAAATCGGTTTATAAGATTATCAATAAAGCTGTCACTTTCAAGAAATTTATAGAACCCCTGTTGATTGTAAGGCCTACCACCAGATGATTCACTATAACTCTTTATCCAAGACCAAATTCTTGGTTTGGATATCTACACCTGTAAGCAAGTACAAAAGTTAAATAATATAACTATGATTATTGTTCTTTCTTTTCACGGAGATAGACAAATCAGCGATGCATTAAGCTGCAAAATGGTAATAAATTTCAGATAATACGAAGATTCAGAGGTAAAAGAATAATGCCTGAAGACAATAGAAATTGAAATGCACGAAATATAGAAGGCCTTTGATCCGACGATAAATGGTAAATATCGAACACTAGTAAAAAATATGCTTTTGAACTCGCCTAATAGGCTTCGGTCAAAGAAAAACCGAAGCCTATTCAAAAGCGGTGGCAATCTTGTAGTTTTCACCAACTTATATGCATCGGTTTAAGAATATTCGAAGCATATAGAGCATTTTGCCTCGGTTCAAATCATAACCGGTGCCTAATACTTTCTGAAAAAGTTACCTGCGCCTCTGCAAAATTGAGTTTTGGCCTGACACGTGATCTAGTGCTTCGGTTCTATACAAAACCGGTGTCGAAAGAGGTTTATGCCTCGGTCAGTACAGAACCGAGGCCTAAGATGGGAATATATTAATGGCATGAATCCGCGTGCATGCAACTTTTCCTTCATCCTTGACACTGTCACATCCCATCCCATCCCATATTCCACTGCCTGCAACTTTTCCTTCGTCCACTCCTAATCCTAAAAAATAATAAGGCTACTTCCTCTTTTATTAATTGCACCTCCACCAAGCACGTGCTTCACTCATTTACAAATATACTTCAATTTCATCAACGGTGGATATGTTGCATAATGGTTGACCCGTGAAAGTGACTACACACATCACAAACGAAGAAGGAGGAGCTGGAGCTAGAGTTGGAGCAGGAGCATAGTTAGATTCTTGAGCTCCACAAAGCTCGTCGGAACCTCGCCGGAGAGAACTTTGTTGGACAGATCCATCAACTTGAGACTCTCCAAGTTCCCCAACTTAGGAGTGAGCGAGCCGGAGAGCGCATTCACCTGAAGAAAGAGCATGTCCATATTCTGAAGCCTTCCAAGGTTAGCCGGAATATCGCCGGAGAGTCTGCAATACGCGGCGTCGAAACGGACAAGCTGGGACAGGTTTCCAATCTCTGGCGGGATGCCGTCGGAGTAAGCGTTGTAGTAGCCAATGTAGAGCTCGCGAAGCGCAGTGAGGTTTCCAAGCTCCAGGAGATGTTTCCCATGAGTTCGTTAGGTGTTGCCAGGTGCCATACTTGGGAGAGATCTGGCCGGAGAAAAAGTTGCTGCCGAGGTGGAGATGACGGAGGAGGGGCATGGCGGCGATGGCGAAGGGGAAGGGACCGGTCATGTTGCTGTTGTAGATATCAAGGACTTGGAGATTGGCAAGGCGGGCGAGGTTGGAGGGTGCACTACAAGAAAAATCACAGTTACATACGGTCAAAATCCGTATATAACCTCCAAAATCCGTATATAAAATGATATTACATACGGATTATATACGGACAAAAATCCGTATATAAAAGAAGCGTAGGTAAGTTACATACGGATATATCCGTATATAATTTACATACGGAAAAATCCGTATATAATTTACATACGGAAAATCCGTATATAAAATCCGTATATAATTATATACGGAAAATCCGTATATAAAATCCGTATATAATTATATACGGAAAAATCCGTATATAATTTATGATTTTATAAAAAAAAAAAATAAGTGATTCTGCATCTGCATTTAATAGTTATGAGTTTCAATAGCTGATAAAAGTCAACATAACTAACAAATTGCCAAAAATCATCTAATATAGATAAACATTTATAACTATTTAATAAAAGATATAATTCACTAAAACTTTCAACATTTATCAAAAATAAGACATAGGTTTCGAGCTAAATGGTTTCTATATCCAAGAAAAGACAATGCAAAAGTAAAAAAGTTGTACAAGAAAATATATAAGGATCCTATACTTGAATGAATAAATAAAATATCTGTCCAAAATGGTAAAATATCAAAGTCTAAAGGCAGAGAAAGATGTTTACAACAACTACAATATCTTCTCTAGATAGAAAAAGATGTCGCCTTGCGCTATTCTTTTCCAAACATGATGTCTAGTCCATTGCTCAGTTTCGCATAATGTGAAATGTTATAGGGTAAAAAGCTATCACCGTGTCAATAGTTGTCAAAGCAAACTGCTCCAATACCATCACTTTGCCCCGACCTACAATAATAAGGAAAAAAAGAAATACAATTAATACTTTTAAAAAATTAATTAAAAGATTCTACACTTAACTCATTAAATTAATAGAAATTATGTCACTTTTTGCGAGGAAGACTTTTTTCTTATTTTCTTTTCTTAAGAGTTTTTATCTAAAATATTATGAAAAAGAAGTCAACTAATTAATAACAATTGAATCCAAATTTGCAACAAGATTATACTAAAATCACAAGGTATGGTGCATAATATTAGTTCAAACCTCTTGGTACATTCACACGTTCATACATCCAAATATAATTAATTTTGCAGCAATACAGTTAATACTTTTAATATAATATACTAATAATCCCAAAGGAAAAAGTTTATTACAAACCATCTAATATATATATATATATATATATATATATATATATATATATATATATATATATTATAATATTTTACACCCAAAATTTGAAACGAAAACTTATCTTAGCTTGGTATATAATATATAACGTAATAAATGTAATATATATAACAATATATCAATCAAGACTAACATCCCATACAATAAATATATATGCCCTGCATCCACACTATACAAATATATATTAAACAAGATTTTAACCAACTAATACAATAAAATATTTATGTAGCATTTGAATCAACACAACAAACAATTTTCTGCAGCATTTTTATATCCAAACATCAAATAATTTCCTGCAACAATTTTATCAAAACAGCAAATAATTTTCTGCAGCATTTGAATCAAAACAGTTTTTCAGCAGTCTAACTAATTCAGTTCAAATATATACACGTTCATACACTCCTTTATTCTTGACATATAACCATCCCATAAAGAAAACCCATTCTAATATTTCATTCCCAAAACAGAGCATACATCATATACTTACTTTTTCAGACTCATACATGTCACTAACTGCAGCCCAAGCAAAGATAACAACACCCATACACATCTATTTCTCAGAATAAATACATTCATACACTTATTTCAGTTATTATCAACAATATTATAAAATTTCCAGAATCCAAAGACACCATTACAATTCATAGAACAACAAGATACAAGATCAAAAGCAATTTAACTCTCCCATACCTTGGCCTTTGTTTTCTTTTCCTATTTTCGTTAGCTCTTGAGACTCTTTTTCTCTCTTTTCCAATGTTTGAAGCTCCACCAACTAGCCTTTTATCATCAAAGTGGTGGCTCTAAACCCCAAACCGAGAATCTTCAACTCTTGTATTGATGAATAGTTTAATAGCTAGTGTTAAATCCAATTAAATGACCTAAGATAATGAGAAACCAAGTTATAGAAAGAGTCATAATATTATAGTTAAAACTGCAAGGTTTATAAGAAAAATAAAGATAATTTATCTTGTTATAAAAAATGTATAGTAAATTGTAATAAGAAATTAACTCCTAAAAGTGAACAATATAATAATTGAATATAAAAAGTAAAGTGTAATAATAAATTAAGATGCTTAACCTCTTCATTAGAAATCTGTATTATAATGAAGAAAATAATATCATAAGTTTCCCAAATCTCACCTGGATAAATCAAATCTCATCTTTAATGTAATGGAATGAACTAATGGTCATAAATACTATTTGTCTAAAATTGACACATCACAAATTAAATTAAATGGTATAAATTTAAAAACATAATCAATAATTTATAGAGCTTTATTATAAGCAGTGACCTTTGGATCTGAAAAAGTGAGGCAACCAGTACCAGCACTTTCACTCCCAGCCTTCATTCTCGTCTCTTCACATCAAAATAAAAACAATGAAGTGTAGTATAAGATTTGATAATACAAAATACAGAGTAGGAATATTAGTTTCAGTATAACTCATTATGCAGTAACATCAGTACTCATAAACTATAAAGACACAAACACAATCAAATATGAGCCATAAATTTAGTTTCAAAGAATAACTACATGAGCAAGCTTATTTATAAACTTACAGGTATGTTAAGTGGTAATTCTTCCTCTATACGAATTTCCCCTAACAAATGATTGCAGGGTTCTTTGATCTATGTTGTGAATTCTAGAAAAAGGATGCCTTTAGAAAAATATTTTCAACTTTGTCAACACCAAGTTTTAATAGTAATGTGTAACAGAATAATAGTAACAAAAAAGGAATGCTCATACGACCATTGAAATGGAGAAACATATGAGCAATTAACGAAAATAAAGTGTTCACTAGAGTCTGCAATTGACTTCTTTAAAATTTCTAATGCACGGGTTAGTCTTTCAAAATTTCTAATTAATCACAACATTAGGTTAATTCTTAGAGATTTTAAATTGTACCCTTATTACAAACAATTTTATACCGTTTTTAAAACCGGTGTGAAATATCAAAAACTTTTTATACTCTCGGCTCCTGTACCTACTCGAAAATATCTTTTTTAATATGTATAAAAAATCTTTTTTTGCACCAGTGACAGTTTATGCAGAATTCTGAGACAATATACATAGCAAACCATAACCAGAAAAATTTCGGGATTCTAAAAGTTAAATAAAATACCATCCAACAAGTTTCAGCCACTATAATTTACTAAAACACTTTTTAAAACAGTAATTGCACCATAGTTAGGCTTAAATAACTTTTAAAACCAATTTGCACACTTGATACATGCAACAGACTTCCTCAGGAGGAATGGAAAAAAAGATTTATGAGCACTCACACACCATATTTCATTTCCAAAACAGAGCATACATCTTATACTTACTTTTTCATACTCATACATGTCACTAACTGCAACCCAAGCGAAGATAACAACACCCATACACATTTATTTCTCAAAATAATACATTCATACACTTATTTAAGTTATTATCAACTATATTATATAAATTCCAGAATCCAAAGACACCATTACAATTCATAGAACAACAAGATACAAGATCAAAAGCAATTTAACTCCCCCATACCTTGGCCTCTGTTTTCCTTTCCTATTTCCGTTAGCTCCTCAGACTCTTTTTGCGTTTCCTTTTTGTGATTTCCACTTCTTCTCCCACTCATTCCCTTCTTAACTCTACTAATTTCGTTTCTCTCCGAACATAATTGCTTCCTTTCACGTCTCATTGCACAATGGATTTCATGACTTATAGGCGAGGAAGAAGAAATGAAAAGAGAGAATAAGAAAAAGGAAATGAGGAACGTGAATGCTAGGCTTGATTCAAGAATGAACATTTTCATATTAGCTCTCTTAGACATTTTAAACAAACAGTTTATGAGAAAAATCACAAAATAGAACTCAAGACAACAATGAATGAAAACAAAACGCAGCTTACAACTAATCAAGACACCAAAGGAAAAGTAAAATTAACAATGCGAAAAAATTGAAGAAAACTCAACAAGCAGATATGCATAACTCAAAACAAAGAACAATCAACTTGAATCAATTCAAGACAAATGAATAGAAACAAGGAAAGCAATACTTACCTCATGTAGCGTGCTCGACCTTGCTCTAAATACCACTAGCCTCCAACGAGATGACCAGAAGAGTAACGTGGACTCGACTCGAACTCATTCGAAGCTTCCTTGATGAGGAAACGTAGTGGAATAATGAGACGAACTCGAGATCGAGACTGAAACGGAGAATGAACGGAAGAAAATGTTAGAAAACCCTAAACGAACGGATAAAAGCTAGAACGATTGGGGAAAAACTCTAAAATGGAGGACGAACCCTAATCAGGACCGAAGGAACCCTAAAAAGGGGGAGAAACTCAATATGAACCGATTAATCAGTTCAAACGCAAGATTGATCGGTACAAAAGTGTTTAAACGGTGCAAATGGAGGTTTAATCGGTGGAAAATTGAAGAACAAATGGTAGAAAGGCGATTATCATTGGACTCGCGAGTGATTTGTGATGCTGCTAGTGGGAGAGAGAGGGAGAAATCGCAAGTGCTTTGTGAAGGCGAGGGAGAAATCGCGAGTGCTTTGTGAGTGTTAGGGTTCGAGAGAGTGCTTTGTGAGTGTGCGAGCTCGAGAGAGGTTCAGAATGAGTGTGAATACGGGTTTCCAGCTTGACTTAATCAGAAATTCATTTTTAAAAAAAACATATTTCCCATATCCGTATATAACATCTGCAGTTAACATTTGGTTAACTTTCTCGCCACCTCATGCTAAATTATATACGAAATTTATATACGGATAATTTGTATATAAAAATCCGTATATAATATCCGTATATAAAGCTTTTTTTTATACAACTCTAAATCCGTATATAATGATTTGTATATAATTTCATAATTTCTTGTAGTGGTGATGGACAAATTTATGAACACCAAAATATGATGTCACAAACTTGTTTTACAATCGGCAAGTATGACCGAATCGTTTCAAGTAATAAACTTGGTAAGACCAAGTATCGTTCTCCCAAAGGACTCACGGCCTAGTTTAGTTATGTGATTTGTTGATTAGCTAGGACTTAAGAACGAAATAATTGGATTTTAATATGCAAAAGACGAAATTAAACATGTATGCATGAGGTTGATCAATGGCAAAAGCAAAAGACACGCACTTTCAATGAAAGATATATATGAATATGTTGTTGGGGTTCAATTTCATCTTATCCACTCTCATATATTTTAGGAATTCATCATTCAAATCATCATTGTTAATGCCACTCTCTAAAGTACCTTTCAAGAAGGATTCTCCCTAATTACGAGTTCATACAATTCCTAGCATTCCTAATAATTAGTTCATCAAGTGCATGAGCTTAAGGCAACCAATATACTTATTGGGAGAAATTCCCCGGATCTAGACTTCCCCGTACGTTCCCGTATCGACAAAATCAATAATCATGCATTGAATGAGTTAAACAAAGCAAGCATTAAGCAAAGAGGAAAAACCCTAACTAATGATGAAAGAAAGCATAAATCTTAGATTAAGATGCAAGCACAAATTCCATATATGAGAGCTTCAAAAGATTACATTGATTCCCCAACAAACATACAAGGTTTAGTTCACCATATTCATGGTGAACCTAGATGAACAATAATGAAAGAATGAAAGATAAAACCCTAGAAAGGTGAAGAGGTAGCCTGAGCATCCAAGATCCTCCTTCAAAGGGGTGGAAGAGAGAGTGTTTGCTTCGTCTTTGCCAAAGATACAAACCCTAGGACGTCCTAAAGCTTATATACTATTCTAAAATTACAAAAAATGTAGGTCCAAGCCCATAAGTGTGCTGCTCAGCGGTAAGTGCGTGAGTCGTTTCTTCCCCTCAGCGGCCATTTTGCCCCTCAGCGGTCCTCCCGTGAGCTCCTGAGTGCCGCTCAGCGGTAAACTGCCGCTGAGCGGTACTTGCGGCTTCTCCTTTTGCACTTTTTGATGTCTTTTCTGATTCCATCTCTCTCCTTCTTCACTTCTTTCACTAAATTCACCTTAAAACCTGCACAAAAACACTGAAATCAAGCATAAACCTGTCCAGCTCTCTTATTTCTGAAAATATGAAGAAAAGCTTGATTTCAAGCTAGTTTCTAAGTATAAAGGTTGCTTTTAGTATCAATTTTAAGCATGAAAATAACAGTTTTTCAACTGTTATCAGAGGGGAAGGTGGCGTTGAAGGCGTTGTTGGAGAGGTTGAGATGGCGGAGGGCGGAGAGTGCAGAGAAGGAGGCGGGGATTGGGCCGAAAAATTGGTTCTCGACGAGGGAAAGGTAGGAGAGGAAATGGGGGTTCAGGAGAGGGAGAGAAACGACCTCGGTTCCTGATGAACCGAGGCATAAAGGCCAGCGAAAAAATATATTTAAAAAAATAAAAAATGTTACTGCTTCGGTTAATTTTAAACCGAGGCATAATCTTATCATTTTATGACTCGGTTCTGAACAGAGGCATAAAGTCTATCACTTTTTACCTCGCCTGAATATGTCTCGGTTTAAAAACCGGTGCCTATTAGCGAAAATAACCACTATCGTTTCCTCCGATTGCACTAGTGGAAGAATTTATTGACGGCTTACGAAAGTGGTATTATCCAAAAGATAAAGTCGCCGGTAAACACCATGTGTCATTAGTGAAGGGTAGGATCCGCTGGTAAGTAGCAGTGTTTATTTAAATAGGGATTTAGGAAAAATTAGTTTCCCCCCTTCCTTTGAGTCCCTCCCTATTCGCATTTCTCTTGTTCTCATGCCATTCTCATTGCTTTGGCTTAGGTTTCCTTGTGCAGAGGCTCTCTCTGTCAGCCAGCTTGACGTTCAGCCATCGTGTTCGTGATTCAGTGTGTCACCATCGAATTTCCTCCATCGTAGAGGTTGGTTCAGTGCTTGGTTTGGTGGTTTAATGGTGGGTTTCATCGATTGTCTTTGACAGTTGGGTCTGTTGACGGTAACATTGGCTTCCACTTGTTGTGACGTGAGTGTTCTTGTTCGAGGGTTGGAGGATTGTTCTTCGAGGGGTCTTTATGGAGTGTGGTTTGTGCGTGTGAGCGAGGTTGTTTAAAGTATCTTGGTTGAGGTTTTGGATTGTGTTTCTTCCCTTACCGTCGAGGTAAGTAGGTTTATGATTGAAGATGAATTTGTTGAGCCCCTCTTCTTGGTAATAGGGTGTTTGATAATTAATATTTTGTTGTTGTTGCGTTTTGCTAATTAAAATTGTTCATTATTGTACAAGGTTTTGGGGTTTTGATCAGGGGCTGAGGCACACAGCATTTGGAAGCTTTGAACATAGTGGGTTAAAGTTGGTTGCAAAAGTCTCATTGTTGAAGGGTTGCACTCAAGTGTCCAAGAGTTCATCATTTCCAGGTAGATAAAGTTTTTCCTCTTATTTTTGCCTTGCTTCATGTTAAAAAAGAAGTGCTTCGTTTCTCACACCAAGAGGGGGGGGGGGGGGGGGAGGGGGGGTGAATTGGTGTTTATAAAAATGATAGCTTTTTTAAATCTTTTTCGCAAAACAGAAAGTCTTTAAACTTTTCTTGAATCGTAAGTAAGAATATGTGCAATGCAGGAGTTCACTTAATCGAATGTAACAACAGTATAATCGATTTAATGCAAAGAAAAGGGTTAAGAAAATTCAAACATTGAGTTTTTATACTGGTTTGGTCAAGCCTACATCCAGTGTCCTTCCAATCAACCTGAGTTGGAAGCCAATGCACTATATATATCTGAGTTTTTACACCAAGGGCTTTACAGCGACCTCACGTCAAAATGTAAATCACCTCTCTAACTCACTAATCTAACTATAGGCAATACAACAAACAAACAACCAGCAAGAACAATCCTCCTTTGTTGTCAACTCCTTTCTTCAACTTCTAGGGTTCTATCTTTCATTCTTTCATTGTTTTTCATCTAGTTTCACCATGTCTATGGTGAACTAAACCTTCATTGTTCTTGGGGAACCGATGTAATCCTTTGAAACTCTCATGTATTGAATTTGTTCTATATTTTATATGATTTCTTTCATTAATTGTTAGGGTTTTTCTTTTATACTCTATGCATGCTTTGTTTAACTCATTCAATTGCATGATCATTGATGTTATTTGTATGGACACATATAAGAATCTAGAACTGAAGAAATTTTCCCAAGAACAATATTGCCTAGACATAGGGATAGGAGGATTGGTTGCCTTTAAGCTTCTGTGCGAATGTAATGCATGAATAATTTTTAGGGAGACAAGACATTGTAAAGTAGTGATTAAGAGTAGGCTTTCTTCACCGAGACATCGGGTTTAAGGTAAATTAGAAAGAGACATTAACATTAATGAAGAAAAATGAATTGTTGAATACATGAGAGTGGATAGGATGAATCGGAAACCCCAACAACATAATCATTCATATTATACATCAACCATTTTTGCATCTTTCAAGTCCATTGATCAAAACTCTGCATTCATGTTTATTTTTCATAGTTCAACAACAATATTTTCGGTTACAAGTCTAAGATAATCAACAAATCACATAACTGTTTAGGCCGTGAGTCCTTTGGGAAAGGATACTTGGTCTTACCATTTTATTATTACTTGATACAATTCGGTACACTTGCCGAGGGTTAACAAGTTTTTGGCACCGTTGCCGGAGACTCGTGGTTTAACTATTCTATTTGTGTGATTATTGATTAACTTTGACTTGATTTTTATCTTTTTATCTTTTTGTTCTTTTTATCTTTTTGTTTATCTTTTTATCTTTTTATCTTTTTATCTTGTTATCTTTTTAGTTTATCTTTTCTATCTTTTTGTGCTAACAATTGTTTCTTGGGTTTTGTGTTCTTGTGTATGCAGGATACAATTCGGACTAGGAGCAAGAAAACTTTGGAGCCTCTTCTTGAAGGATTGGACGAAAGTAGAAGGAGAAGGAGAAATTGGATGATGCTCTTTGGCATACAGGACTGCAATGAAGACATCTATGGGTTTATCACCTTATCAGCTAGTCTATGGGAAAGCATGTCATTTGCCAGTGGATATGGAGCATAAAGCTTTGTGGGCTCTTAAATTTTTGAATTTTGATCCTTTTGAAACTCAGCACAAGCGCAGAAGGCAGATGCTGGAGCTTGAAGAAATGTGGTTGCATGCATATGATTCATCCAGGAATTACAAAGAAAAGGTAAAATTCTATCATGACAGGAAGTTGATAAAAAAAGTGTTTAATCCAGGGCAGCAGGTGCTATTGTTCAATTCACGATTGAAGCTTTTTCCTGGAAAGTTGAAGTCAAAATGGTCAGGACCATTCATAGTGAAAAGTGTACGTCCACATGGAGCAATTGAATTGGTTGATCCAGCTGCTAGTGATCCATAGAGAAGCTAGGTGGTGAATGGTCAACGTCTCAAGCATTATCTGGGAGGAGAAGTGGAGCGTTTGTCCACAGTGATGAAGTTGGTTGATCCTTGAGCTTATTGGGTCAGGCTCGTGACGTTAAAGAAGCGCTTACTAGGAGACATCCTAGTGTTCTAAACTCTTTTACTCATTTGTTTATGCTTTTAGAATAGGATGTGATGTACCTAGTGAGAAACTTTATCTGCTATGATGGTTTGCTTGTTATTTATGCATGATGAGTATTGCTTGATGATTCTTAGATATTGATTGATGTTGAGATTGTGCACTATATGCTGATATACAAGTGGTTGTTCACAAGCTATGTGAAAAGATGCATGATGTTGTGATTATGATTATGATGTTATGCAAGATGTGTATGTGGAATGATTGGATGAGCTTATATGTGAGGTTTTGAACTCCAGAGTTTTTGTGATTGAGTGTTATTACATTAAAAGCATGAGTGACTTTAACCTGGTTTCTATGATTGAATCACTTGCTTGTATGTGTCATATGATCCAGTTCATTTGTTGGTAACCCTTTATTAGCAAAATGCATGATTTTTGCCCAATAAAAGAGAGCATAATGTGTTCTATTCGTTGAACCCTTTAGCCTTGAACATGATAGAAAACCCTTTTTGAAAAGCTTTACCTTGAGTTGAGTTGAAAAATATCTTGTGGTATGGATAAATGTTCAAGTTTGGGGTTGTTGGGAAGTCTAGAAAGGGAATATGAAAGCATTGAGCTAAGCATGTGAAAAGCATTGACTGTGGTTAAATGAAAGACAAAGTTGATTCATGTCACATTGTGATAGTAGAGTGAATGAGTGACCTCTTATACACTTGTGTGTTTGAGTGAAACACTTTATCTGGTGAGGAAAGATTCCAGGAGCACATGATTACATCTATGCTTAGTTAATTGATCATTCATGAGAATAACATTTGTTGGATACTATGTGATTATGTGAACACCAAAGCATGGGTACATCTTGACTAAATTCTTTGTGATGAGCTGATTTGAGTAATTACTTGTCTTGAGAGAAAGAGTTTTGAATGTGGTGAACCATTGTATGGATTGGTGGAAAACTGAGTTACATCTTGTTTGCTTGAGGACAAACAAATTTATAAGTTTGGGGTTGTGATAATAGTTGAAAAACTGTTATTTTTATACTTAATTTTGACATCAAAAACAACCTTTATGACTTAGAAACTAGCTTGGAATCATGCTTTTGCTTATGTTTTAGAAATAAGAGAGTTGGATGGGTTTTATGCTTGGTTTTCCTTGTTTTTGCAGGAATTGAGATGAATTAGATAAAAGAAGTTGAAGTAGTAAAGAGCTGGACTCAAGAAAGGAAGTGAAAGTGCTTAAAAGAAGAGCCGCAGTCATCGCTGAGCGGCACTCTAAAGTCCCATAGTCACCGCTGAGGGCCAAAACTGCAGCTGAGCGTCAATTATGAAGACTCGCACTTTCTTCACCCCTTGGAGGAGGATTTTGGATGCTCAAGCTCTATTCTTCAACTTCTAGGGTTCTATCTTTCATTCTTTCATTGTTTTTCATCTAGTTTCACCATGTCTATGGTGAACTAAACCTTCATTGTTCTTGGGGAACCGATGTAATCCTTTGAAACTCTCATGTATTGAATTGATTCTTTAATTTATATGCTTTCTTTCATTAATTGTTAGGGTTTTTCTTCTATACTCTATGCATACTTTGTTTAACTCATTCAATTGTATGATCATTGATGTTATTTGTATGGACACATATAAGTACATCGAGAACTGAGGAAATTCTCCCAAGAGCAATATTACCTAGACATAGGGATAGGAGGATTGGTTGCCTTTAAGCTTCTGTGCGAATGTAATGCATGAATAATTGGTAGGGAGACAAGACATTGTAAAGTAGTGATTAGGAGTAGGCTTTCTTCACCGAGACATCGGGTTTAAGGTAAATTAGAAAGTGACATTAACATTAATGAAGGAAGATGAATTCTTGAATACATGAGAGTGGATAGGATGAATCGGAAACCCCAACAACATAATCATTCATATTATACATCAACCATTTTTGCATCTTTCAAGCCCATTGATCAAAACTCTGCATTCATGTTTATTTTTCCTAGTTCAACAACAATATTTTCGGTTACAAGTCTAAGATAATCAACAAATCACATAATTGTTTAGGCCGTGAGTCCTTTGGGAAACGATACTTGGTCTTACTATTTTATTATTACTTGATACGATTTGGTACACTTGCCAAGTGTTAACACTAGTCGTGCAAGGACGCTCGGTTGCCTTCTTCTGGGGAGTTGAACGTTGGAGGCCACGCAACCACGCCTGGTTGCCCTCTTCTGAGGCGTTGAGCGCCAGTTATCCCGTTGCACGCCTGGTTGCCCAATCAAGGGATGCTGAGCGCCAGTGACGTTGGCTTATGTGGTACTTCTGATCTATTTAAAGGCTTTAATGCACTAGGGTGGATATCTTTTGATGGCTGAAGCACAGAAACATTATTTTCTACCCTTTGGAGGAAGATTAGGCAAGCAAGAGCTTTCCTTTTCTCTTTCTAGGATTTCCATCTCATTTACATTCTTCCATTATAAGCCAAGGTTCTCCATGACAATGGAGAGCTAAATTCATTTGTTGTTGGTGAAAGATGTAACCTCTGAACTTCATGTAGTTGAACATGTTTTGATTATTTTATACTTCTTTCATTGAATGTTAGTGACTCTCTCCTATTCTTAATGCTTGTTATGTTTTTGGCGATTCATAGCTTGATGATTGGATTTCTTTGTTATTGGGAAATGCTTAGGAACCATGATCTAGAGGATTTCACCTAAAGAAAATATTATCTAGGGATAGAAATAGGATGTTTAGTTGTCTTAAGCTTCTTTTCTTAATGCAGAATTGGTTATTAGGGTTTCAAGGGATTGTTGTCTAATAATCAAGGCTAGGCTTTTTACGCCAAGGGATTAGGTTCTAAGTAATTTACTAAGTGACATTAGCATCTGTCAACACTCAATTTTGTCCGGGTTGAAAAAATGTGTTTTTATTGGTGTTTTTATTATTTTTCTTTTATTGTATTTTACCTGTTTGTTTTATTTTATTTTTTATGTATTTAGATTTTTGTTGTTAATTCAATTTCTATTTTTCTTATCTGCAATTTGTTTTAATAAAGTCAATTAATCAAAATAGTTAAAAAAAATTGAAATTGAAAAATAAAATTAAAATTAAAAATAAAATAAAAAATAAAATTGAAATAAAAAATATATAATAAGAAAATAAAAAACGTGGGGGAGGTGGTGTATGGGAGGCGTGTCTGGGGTGAGGGAGACCAGGTGGTTAGGAGGAATATTTCCAAGATTTTTGGAAAGAAAAAAGGGAGAAGGATTTTGGTGGATAAAGGGAGAGTTAGTGGGCACGGACGCGAGGGGGATGGGCAGAGACGATTTGGGCATTGGCAGAGGCGTTTGAGAGAAACGGATTTGGTTAGGGCATCAACACAAAAAAGGCAGAGAAGAAGGATTAGGGGGCAGAGAGATATTTTGGGTGGAGGGATCATAAAAAAGAAAAAAACTTTGCTTCAGGGGAAGCTGGAGGCGAGCTATCTGGGCATCATCACTGCCGGGACCAACTCCACTCCTTGCAGCCGTCGCTGGAGACACCAAGCAATAACAGAGGAGCTCCAAGAGGTAAGCAATTCCTTCACTAGTTCACACTATCATGTATAATGGAATAAGCATTGGAGATATATACTTGTTGCATTTTTATGCTTAATAATACTGTGTACGAATCTTTGCCATCGCCTCCTATAGTAACCTACGTTCTTACCGAATGTCATCATCCTACATTCCTCTGCTAAAGAAATCCCAGCAAGTCATAAATTAATTTCTCATAATCCCCAACGGGATACCACCTCCAGCATCATCATCTTCAACCGTAACCATCTTCAACACGGCTAACATTCATCGTCAACCCTAACAAACATAACCCGTGTCACTCCCTCTCACTTGCAATCAACCAAACTCAGAAACTCATAAACCAAAACAAAAACCCATTCTTCTCCTCTCTTTTTCTCCCATCCTCGGAACCCAATCATCCTTCCCCCCACTCACGACACAGTCATCATCAAAACCCCAAGACTGATGCCCAGAATAATACCAACGGGAGGGTAGTTGTTGGCGGTGAGTTTGGATTCCGAGTAGGAGAGTTGGACTCCACGGACGACGGGGAGGGAAAGGTAGTGGTAGAAGCAAAACGTGAGACCGGTGGCTCCGAACTCGACGGAGAAGGGCGGCCTTGGATGGGTGGCATCGGTCGGTGGAGGCGCTGGTGCGTGCGCGCTCAGGGGAGGCAAACCTCCTTGGGTTACCTTCTTCGAAGGAAGTCTTAGGTCTCTCTCGGCTTTCATTTTTTTTTTTTTTTTGGATTCAAGTGGAAGGGGAAAAGAAACCTAGGTCTTGGATGCTGTTGGTAGATTTCACTCGAACCCTAATGAGTTTCTGAACAAAAGGGCTCTGGGCCTAGCCCGTGTGCTCCCCTTTTGCCCTCCCGTTTCAACTATTGCTCCCATTCCACACCTCTGGTTTTACCTCATTCTTTGCTCTCATTGGATTTTACTATCTGCAATCTTATTTTATTTTCCTAATTATAATTTTTTATATATTATTATTGTCTTCGTGTGCTCTCTATTTTAACCCCACATCATTATGTCTTGTGCCTGTGTTTTGTGCTTTATTTATGTTTGCAGGTTCTAATTTTATCTGTTACATATTAATCACTACATATACATTCTTAATTGCTTACTGCACCTTTTTTACTTTTCTTTCATTGTACTAATTGTTTTATTGTTATTACGCTACTAATTTTATTTTCTATTTTAAACTTTTATCTTTATATATAAAAATCACAAAAAAATATAATAAACTGAATATATTTCTCTTTTATTATTTATTTTATGTTTTATACGTTATTTTTCTTTATGTGAATATCATTATTATATTATTTTATTTTAAATACATAGATAAATCTAATTTTTATTAAACCCAATGTAAATATAACTATTATTCTTATAATTTTATATAGCAAAATTACAAAAAAAAAAAAACGAAGGGCAAAATAGTGGTATGAGTACTCGTGCGATCGTCCGCATCAGCCTAGCACTCGATACTCTCAAGTCTTTCTAAAAATTAAATAATGGAAAAATTAAATAATGGTATAAGTACTCGTGCGATCGTCCGCATCAGCCTAGTACTTAATATCATTGATGTAAAAAATTAAATAATGGTATGAGTGTTCGTGCGATCGTCCGCATCAGCCTAGCACTCAATACTCTCAAGTCTCCCTACATAAGTAGATAATGGTATGAGTGCTCGTGTGATCGTTCGCATCGTCCTAGTGCTTAATATCGTTATTTCTCTTTTAAAATAAAATTTACAAAAAATACGTTTTAAAGGTTAAGCACACGTGAGACCGCTCGCGTCGTCCTTGTGCTAGAAACCTTCCCTTCTTCCTTATATAAAATTTACAAAAAAATATGTTTTAAAGGTTAAGCACACGTGAGACCGCTCGCGTCGTCCTTGTGCTAGAAACCTTCCCTTCTTCCTTATATAAAATTTACAAAAAATACGTTTTAAAGGTTAAGCACACGTGTGACCGCTCGCGTCGTCTTTGTGTTAAAAACCTTTTTCGTCCCTTTTTTACAATAAAATTACAAAAATACTTTTTGAGGGTTAAGCACAAGTGTGACCGCTCGCGTCGTCCTTGTGCTAAAAACCTTTTCTTCTTTCTTAAGTAAATTTACAAAAATATGTGTTAAAGGTCGAACACTCGTGAGATCATTCGCATCGTCCTAGTGTTCGATACCTTTCTCTCCTATTTACATAAATCTAAATAATGGTATGAGTGCTCGTGTGACCGTCCGCGTCGGCCTAGTGCTCTTTACCTTCTTTTCTCGAAAATATTAAAAACATAAAATCTTCAAAAATTAAAAACATCTGGCTTTTTCAAACAACAAACAGTCTTTCAATCCAGAACTACGTGATCCTTGATTCTCCATCAAAAGTGGAGATACGTAGGAGCAAGGCTAGACCTTGTCAGGTTCACTTTCCCAAAAATCTGAATTTATCCATAATCATTTTCCAAACAAATTTTCTAAACAATTTCTCAAACAAACTTTTGAGTTTCTAAAAGAACTACGTAACCCTGATTTCTCATATTGAATGAGAATACGTAGGAGCAAGGTCAATCCTTGTCGGGCCCAAAAAACTAAAAAATATATTTTGTTTATTTAGAATTTTATTTTAGGGGATAGTTAAACATTTTGAAAACCACGTCATATTCGTGCATGTAGTTAAAGGTACTGCCTTAGGGTAGGCGTTGTAGGGTGCTAACACCTTCCCTACGCGTAACCGACTCCCGAACCCAGAATATGGTTTTCGTGGACCGTGCTTTATCGTTTTGAGGTTTTTCCATAGTTTTCCATAATAAACTATGGTGGCGACTCCAAATCTCTTTTTAAAACCCGTTTCTTTTTGGATCGTCGTCCCGTCGCGATTCCGGTTGCGACAGCATCCAATGAAGAAGATGAGTTCTAATATGCATGAAAGTGAAGAAGGTAAAATCTAACCCCAACAACATCGTCATCTCATATATCATCTCAATATCATTCATTCATTCTTGTTTTAGCTTCAAAAAATCAATTTTACATTCAAGTTATTATGTTTACTTTTATTGCATTAAATTTCATTCAATGGAATCGTTCTTTAGTCTTAACTACTTAATTTATTATACGATTATTTGGTGTCACAAATCTCTTGGGAAACGATACTTGGTCTTATCATTTTATATTACTTGATAGATTTGGTACTCTTGCCAATGAATTAACCGTGAACTGTGTTGATGCCTTGGGAATTGAGGATAGGAACTAGGACTAGGGTAAGGAGAAGGCCATAGAGGAGCATAGTGGCCACACTGTGGGGGAGATTCATGTTGACACATGGGCTCAAGGCAACGGGTTGAACCTTTCGAAAATTCTTGGATATGATTGGGCTGCACATGAAGTCCGCGAGTACCCTACCTGATTTGGTCGATTGGACATACATCTTGAGGGAGGACATTGATGACGAAGTTGTGCACCTCTGGGTATGGAAGGGCAAAGAGCGGGTATGCCACGATCTGGAGAATTCGAAGCTAAACTTCTTTTTCGTATATTCCTTCTTCTTTCACTGACTTGTTCATATGTGTGTCATTCAAAAACTTTCAAGTAGGGTTCTGCGAGAGTTGAATGTTGCTCTCACTCAGCTTCATCCTAAGACATGGGCAGTCATGCTAGTGTTTGGGATATTGTGCAAGGCTTTATACATAACCCCTACCCGGACCATGTTCCTCCATCATTACTGTACTCATTTGATTGCCTAAAGGGGCTGAGTATTGATGGACAAATTTATGAACACCAAAATATGATGTCACAAACTTGTTTTTCAATCGGCAAGTATGACCGAATCGTTCAAGTAATAAACTTGGTAAGACCAAGTATCGTTCTTCCCAAAGGACTCACGGTCTAGTTTAGTTGTGTGGTTTCTTGATTAGCTAAGACTTAAAGACGAAATATTTAGATTTTTATATGCAAAAGATGAAAATTAAATATGTATGCATGAAGTTTTGATCAATGGCAAAAAGCAAAAGATAAACACTTTCAATGAAATATATGTATGAATATGTTGTTGGGGGTCAATTTCATCTTATCCACTCTCATATATTTTAGGAATTCAACATTCAAATCATCATTGTTAATGCCACTCTCTAAAGTACCTTTCAAGAAGGCTTCTCCCTAATCACGAGTTCATACAATTCCTAGCATTCCTAATGATCAGTTCATAAGAACAGGAGCTTAACGACAACCAATATCATATTGGGAGAAATTCCCCAGATCTAGACTTCCCCGTACGCGCCCGTATCGACAAAACCAATAATCATGCATCGAATGAGTTAAACAATGCAAGCATTACGCAAAGAGGAAAAACCCTAACTAATGATGAAAGAAAGCATAGGTCTTAAATAAAAGATGTAACAACAAATTCCATATATGAGAGCTTCAAAAGATTACATTGATTCCCCAACAAACATACAGAGTTTAGTTCACCATATTCATGGTGAACCTAGATGAATAACAATGAAAGAATGAAAGATAAAACCCTAAAAAGGTGAAGAGGAAGCCTCAGCATCCAAGATCCTCCTTCAAAGGGGTGGAAGAGAGAGTGTTTACTTCGTTCCAGCCAAAGATACAAACCCTAGGAAACCCTAAAGCTTATATATTATTCGTAAATTACAGAAAATTAGGTCCAAGCCCATTAAAGTGCCGCTCAGTGGTAAAATACCGCTCAGCGGTAAGTGCGTGTCACGTTTCTTCCCCTCAGCGGCCATTTTGCCCCTCAGCGGTCCTCCCGTGAGCTCCTGAGTGCCGCTCAGCGGTAAACTGCCGCTGAGCGGTGACTTCGGCTTCTCCTTTTGCACTTTTTGATGTCTTTTCTGATTCCATATCTCTCCTTCTTCACTTCTTTCACCAAATTCACCTTAAAACCTGCACAAAAACACTGAAATCAAGCATAAACCTGTCCAGCTCTCTTATTTCTGAAAATATGAAGAAAAGCATGATTTCAAGCTAGTTTCTAAGTATAAAAGTTGCTTTTAGTATCAATTTTAAGCATGAAAATAACAGTTTTTCAACTGTTATCAAGTATCCCTAATAAGGGAATCTGTTAGGAACCTCTTCCCGCTCTTTGCCCCTTCTTACGAGGGCTTTAAGGTAGGTTCTTCAAGATTTCTATCACGACCAAGGGTCATAAATTGTTCTCTAATGGGGATAGTGGGTAGAACTTTCCCTTATATTAGACCCGCAATTCCTCTCGGTTGAACCCTTGGGAAGAGACTATGATGACGCCCGAGGAATGTTCCAACCTTGGGATTTTGGAGAAGTGAATTGTTTCTGATGCCGCAATCTTTGTAGGGTTGTTTATGGCAAATGATCTTTCCCTATTCGGTTTGCTTTTGGCTAGTGTTTAACTTAGCCAAATATTTGTTTGTATTACATTTATAATGGCTTGCACCAACCTCAATAATCTCAACTTTTTCAAGATGCTCATGGGCAAGCACCCAATAAGGGCACGTGGTCCCAAGAGCACTCCTAATGCAGAAGAGGGCACTTCGACCAGGCTAGGAGAGGAAGGAGTGTTGATCGGTGCTATCGCTTAGGCGACAACCTCCCCTACCCCCATTCTCAATGTCTCTCCACTTACCACCATTTTTCTACTCCTGCTGATTGGTAGGATGACGCCAGACGGAAGAAAGGCAAGAGGAATCATGACAAATGGTCTACCTCCACCCGCAACCCTAAGCGCGATCGCCATATTGGAGAGACATCGACCTCACTCCCTGGTGACCTTTTTTTGTAACAACCTATAGATGGGAGATGAAGTCTCCTTCCATCTTAACTCCGATGAGAAAGACTTAGTAAAAGGCCCCTCAGAAGCCAACGCATTAGCCATTACAATGGAGATCAACTTGTTTGTTGTTGTTTTATGCCAGATGGTGACTCTTGACACTGAGTGGTCAGAGATAGTCTAACTGCAGAAGAACTTGGTAGACTCCCAAGTAGATGTTGCGACAACTCTTAAGGCTAATGGGGTCTTGAGGACCTAACTGAAAGGGATCAAGTCCGCTCACGCCTAGTGTACACAAAAAGGGAAGGACTCGGCCACAAGGGTTGCTAACTTGGTTGAAAATGAAAAGAAGTTTAGTGGTCCAGACCCACCAATTGCAACAACAGGTTGATGATCTCCTACTATCTTAATTGGTCGATCAAAAGACACTTGGGGATTGGGACAAGAAGTACAAGTCCTTGGCTATAGAGTTGGATGAAATTTACCAGCAAGTCATGCTGCAACACGATGCTGATTTCCAAAAAGCCTTGGACCAAATGGCCTACTTCTTCAACATTCCATTGGATGAAGGCAAGTTCGACGTCCAAATGGCCTTCCACAAAGGGAGGCTTATGCACGTTCGGGTTATCTCCGAGAATGAAGTTAGTGATGAAGATGTTACTGAAGGCGAAGTGCTTTTACATTCGACCGATCAGGAAGAAGTTGTCGAAGACACCCCTAACCCATCAGATTGTTAGGTTTAGTTTTTCATTTTCTTTTTTTAAGAGTTGGTTTTACTTATATTTTGATAGTTTCATGGGTCAGTTGGATACGATCGACATAGATAGGTTTCTTGTAAGTCGACCATTACCGGATTAATCTACATATTTGTTTAACTCTTTAAAGTAATATAAGTTCCACTTAAGTCCATACTCTTGTCTTTTCTAATTTATTATATTGTGTTCGCTACGATCGGTCTGAAGCAAAATATACCCTTTGAGCAATAGGTAGCGGCTCATGTAATCTTTACTTAACCAATTTTATCAGTGAGGGTTCAACAAAGGTTCTTTTGGAACTCATATCGATCGTATGTACTTGAATGGCAGAAGTTCTTTCAAAACTCTTCCTTAACCGATGAGTTGATTGGTGTAGTAGGGTTTCATTGAATGAACTCTTTCTTAACCAGTTTTAATAGTGAGTGTTCGGTAGGGGTTCGTTTAGAACCCTTCCTTAACCATTTCAAATGGTGAGCATTTAGTAGGGGTTTGTTTAGAAGTCTTCCTTAACCAATCATACGGGCTTGAGGATCATAGGTTTTTTTAGAACTCTTAACCAAGGGATGAAATTGTGTCATAGGGGTTCATTAAATGAACTCTTCCTTTATCGACCGATGATATCTACTTCGTACTATAAGAAAAACGAGGACAAGTACTTGTAGTGAAACTCCTAATTTTATTAATTCGGTCGCCTTATTAAAACCTCTTCGGTCAAAACTCTCCTTAAGGAAAATTACGATGGTAGGAAAATGTACTTTGGTAATTACATTTGCACTAGCTGAAATAAAACTTAAGGTGTGTGGCCTTTTAAGTGTTGGGTATGGGCTTCCCGTCCAAGTGTTTCAAGCGTTATGCCCCGTTGCCTAAAATCTCTAATACTCTGAATGGTGCTTCTTAGTTTGGAGCTAGCTTACCATGTGTCGACTTCTTTTGGGCATCGTTAGTCTTTTTTCACACTAAGTCCTATCTAGTGAAGCTTCGCCTTTTGACCTTGTAATTATAATGTCGTGCTACCATTCACTTGCATGCCTCTACCTGCACCGTCGCCTTTTTACTATGTTCGGTCGTAGTGTATAGCTCTATTTTTAGCTGGTTGATAACGGTTGAAAATACCGTTATCTATGACATAATTTTGATATTAAACGCACCCTTTTTTACTTAGAAGCTTGCTTGAACTCATGTTTTTGCTTTAGTTTTGTGAATAAGTGAGTAGAGGTTATACTTTATGATTTTATCACTAAATTCCCTTTATTTTGTAGCTAATAATGTGCTTGGAAGAATCTCCAACAATACATAGAGTTGTATAGAGTTGAATCAGCCAACCAAAAAAAAAACAAGCAAAACAGAAAAAAAAAGTGAGTTTTGGAGTGCTACCGCCAGGCTTGAGCGCCCTTGAGCGCCAGTTTTCTTCCTGCACCACTCTTGGGTGCCCTTCCAAGGGCGCTGAGCGCCAGTTTTGACCCGTACCATGCCTGGGCGCCCCATTTAGGGCGCTAAGCGCCAGCTAAGTGGGCTTGGACTTGCTTTCTGTTATTTTTATGTTCTATTTAAGGACTTGGACGTCCTAGGGATTGTATCTTTGATGGCTTAAGCACAGAAACACACTTTTCACCCCTTGGGGGTAGATTTTGGAGATGTGACAGCTCTCATTTTCTTTGAGGGTAGATTTGGGGATGTGACAGCTCTCCTCTTCTCTTTCTAGGGTTTTTCTATCTCTTTCATTCTTTCATTGTTCATCTAGTTTCTCCATGATGATGGAACTAAACCTTCTTTGTTGTTGGGGAAAGATGTAACCTCTTGAATTCTCATGTATTTTGAATTGATGGGCATTACCCAAGGCCAAAAGCCCTCGGAAACAGTTAGAAACCATCGGTACAAGGTAATTATAGACGCCTTATCGACGACCAAAATACCCTTGATAAATCCCTTGTCACTAACATTTACCAAGGGCTTCCGCCCTTCGGTAATTATTGAAGGGCAAAAACCTTCGGTAAGAACCAGGCAGAATTAAGTGATATTTGTATTTGTTATGCAACCACACAAACCTGCATAACATGTTCACATCACAGACAAACCTATATAACAATTTCAAACCACAGACAAACCTCCATAATATACATTCCAAAGTCATCCAATCATTAATAGAGTAAACAACAATATAATAACATCATTTGTATTGTTAAAATTTAAGAACTTGTATTTGTAAATGAAACATTAAACATAAAAGATAAAACAATTGTTCATCTAGAAAATGTAATGTAAGAGAATCATAATGTAAGATAAAAAATGTTCTAACGACTATGTTCTATAACAAAATAAAACTAATAATCTACATAGTCATCATCAAAATGATCTTCATCATCTTGTTGCTCTATAGATGGCTGGACTGGTGTGGGTTGGACTGGTGTGGGCTGGACTGATATGGGTGATAATAGCATATTTTACCATGATTTCAGTGTCGAATTGAGAGAAAATATCAACTCTTTCTTAGCTTTTTACCTTCTAATTGAGGTTAGGTTAAATTTAATTAAAAAATTAAATTTACATTTATATTTAATATAATTTATATTATATTATATATATTTTTTCTAATTTTATTTTAAAAATGTATAAAATATATTTTTTTAAATTTTTGCGGATATCCACGGATATCCGATAGTTTTAAAATTTCCACGGGTATTTTTTATGCAAGTTCCTATGCGGGTAGCGAGCGGATTGAATTTCGGTTTTGTGGGTTGGGTTGTGGGAAAAACACTATTTGTGCCCAACCCTACCCGTTAACATCCCTATATAGGATCACATCATTAGGAGATATACAACTTTGTTGCAAATTTATTGTGTTTGTTTCCTTTATTTCAATCTTATGCCTATACGTGATACAACATAGTTTGATTTATATTTTTCAACATCAATTTTTTGTTTTTTGTGTTAGAGACATATATGTCTTGTGAAACTTATCTTAACTACTAACTTTATTATACTTTTTCTCCAAGATAATTATATCAAATATGACATCTTTTAAGGAAACAAAATCGTCAATGATTTTATTTATAATACATATATGGTGACATTTAATGTTTTTAATCATTTTAGTGTGTGTTGAAGTGGGTGAAAGGGCTGAAGGAATGATTGATACAGTTGGTGGTTCAATTGACCATGAAAGAGCTATAGGATCAACATCATTTGGAGGTATGCAACTTTGTTACCTATTTATTGTGTTTATTACATTCCATTCACTCTTGTGCTTTTATATATATATATATATATATATATATATATATATATATATATTGTTTTTTTTTGTGTGATATTGTATACTTTGATTTTTATTTGTGTTTAAGACATATATCAAGTGATATTTACCTTTCTCCTTTATTCTTTTCTAAAAGATAAACTTATCAAATATGAATATATTTTAAAAAAGAAAACATAAAAAAAAATTCAGTCAAGTTTATATACAATGTATAAACATATATTTTGATATTTAATGCTTTTAATCATCTTATATTGTGTTGAGGTGGTGAAAGAAATGAAGAAATGAGTAATATTGTAAGTGATTCAATTAATCATGAAAGAGTTATAGATTAGGAATAACGATAGGTCGAGTCAAACATGAGTCGGGTCAGACATGGATAGTGTCTACTCATTACTTGATCCACAATAAAAATATCTAACTTGTCAGTTATTCTGATACTCATTGATTATTCGTTTAAAATGTTTTTTAAAACCCACATATATATGAAGATACGACATATATTTAAAAAAAATATTTTATAACTTTTTAAAATAATATCTAAAAAATTACAAAATATATATATATATATATATATAATATAAATTAAATTTTAATTTTAATTAAATTTAACTAATAAAATATAAATTTAATTTAATTTAAATCAAATTTAACTTAATAAAATATAAATTAAATTTAAACTTTTTTGGTAATCAGATACATCCTCGTATCTAACCAATTTACAAATTGATATTAAAATATTTTTTATCCATAATAAATATCTGTACCAACTATTATAAGACCCATGAAAAATATTTACCTTAATAGTAATAATTTTATTACCAGTAGTAATAAATTTCTTTGTGAATGGAAAATATAATAAGTTTATAAAATGTGGAAAGATTAATAAGAAATTTTGGTAGCTTAATTTGTAAGACTCATGAAAAATATTTATAATAGTAAAATTTTAGCATTTTATTAGTAATAATAATTTTAATGGATAGAAAAATGAAAATTTTGGATATAAAATTATAGTAATTTAAAGGAGAGGTTCAAATTTTGATAACTTATTTAGGATTTTTTTTTAAGAAAATTGAATAGTAAAAAGTGAATAGTGAATAGTAAAAAGTGAATAGTGAATAGTAAAAAAAAAGATAAGAATTTCTTAGCATGGAAGGAATTAGAATAAGAATTCCTTAGCATGGAAGAAATTAGGATCAGATTTAATCAAGTGGATGATTAAAATATTATTTTTAAATAATATTAAAAAAATAAATAATATTAAAAAAATTAATGAATAGTAATTTTTTTTACCTATAAATAGCCATGGGAGGGAAGGGTATTCTACATCAAGAAAAGAGGAATCAAGTGAGAGCTTGAGAAATAGAGAAGAAAGAGTTAGGGAGAAATTTTTAGTTGTAAGAAGAGTAGAGGTTCTGAAGAGTTTTCAGGGAAACAAATTCGGAGCAAGAGATTAAGTCTGGAATAGAGGTAGGGGAGCTAACCTTTCTATGCTTTTATATTTTGATTTAGTATTGTTTTATTACTATTCATGTCTTGAAATTATGTGTGAATACTGTTAATGCTTATTGTATATCTATCTATGTTGAAATTCGGTGTAAACATTGTTGTTTTGAATCTGTAAATAAGAAATTTGTTAAAAACTAGTTGAGGAACACTTTGGCTGAGGAAAGACTTGGTACTTAAGTTGTCCATTGTGACGCACCTCTCTTTCCTGGAAGTCTATTCGATAAGTTTTTAACTTAAATCCTATTGAACAGATTTTGTACTGTTAAATTATTGTGTAATATATCTTGTTAGAATGGAAATGTCTGGTGAATTCATGTTATTGTGGTAGATATGGAATTATGAATTATAATTGTGATGATTGTATTTTATTATATTGTAATTGAATTTATGCATCTGAACATGATTGTGAATTATAATGATGTGATTTATGTGGAAAGTATGTGAATGTATGAGATATGTTAGATTCACTATGATAATATGATGGTATATGGTTATTCATGTCTTGGGTTAAGTTTCAAAGTGACAGTATGATTCATGAACGTAATTCCATGATCCTCAAGGAGAGGATACATGGTGGTGATGTGGGGGTGTATAGAATGATTACATGGTAGCTCAGTTTTGGGGGTCATCCTGAAACTCCAGTGGTCTTTCTTCACATGTAGAGAGGATTGAACCATGTGGTGAGGAGTAGCAGGAGGTCCTAGTCTTGGGTGTTTCCATATGATCCAAGGTGAGTGATGACGGATTAACCTCGTGACTGTTGTAGGGCGGTAGTGCCCAAGTTTCATAAGGCGGTAGTGTCGGGCGGTAGTGCCCAAGTTTCATAAAGCCACCACGAGTGCAAGACCCGCCATAGCTCGGTAATCATTCTAGTCCGGATGAGTCGGGTTATAAAGTAACAAGTCTTGTGATGTCATTTTACCATGTGTATCAAAGTAATGGATGAGTATGTATGATGTGATTGTTGTATGATGGTATGAGTATGTATGACATAATTATTATATGAGGTTTGCATGCATGTTTCATAAATGATTGGTTGCATGTTAGCTCACCCTACTTGTTTGTGTTTGTGTTTGGGTATGTGCGATGATCGTATAATTCGTTATACAGGAGCAGATGACAAGGAGGATACGTTGGAAACAGTACTTGATGGGGAAGACAATGTTGCAGCTTAGATTCGCTAGCTTTTATTAGTTAGCTTTGATGAACTTTTGTACGTTTAAAGCTTTAAATTCTATAAGGAGAAACCCTAATACTCTAAGTTTTCAATTCCATGTTATTCTAAGGATGATTTTAATCCTTAAATTACTCTTGACTGCTTTCCTATATTAATAAATGATGACGTCTTTATTATATATGCTTTATATATATATATTTTGGGACGTGACAACTATCCACAAATTTTATATTACGACTACTTAGGAGATATCAACTTATTTACATATTTATTGTGTTTATTTTATTTTGTTCACTTTTCCTGTTGGTACATTTTATCTATTATCAATCTGGGTATTGAACTTTTTGTTAATATATGATTTTATATTTAAGATGTATGTAAGAAAGTGTATTTCTAACCTTACAAGATAAAATTAAATTTATAATTTACCTTAGAGGAAGTTATCAAACATAAGTTGCCATCCATTTTCCACTTTATCAATTTTTTGTTAGAGACATATATTTCTCGTGAAAGTCATTTTAAATACAAGTTTTATTATTATTATTTTTTAATTTAGCGAAATTCATTTCTTATTTTCTTTTTGCTACATTTCTTGTTGCATTGAAGTTGTTGAATGTGGTCTAGAAACGACTGGTGGTGCAGTTAACCCTGAAAATAATACATCATTAACCGCTTTAGAAGGTATGCATTCTAGTTACCATTCCATTTTATTCTCTTTTTCCTATTTTCAAACAAGTGATTTTCTAATTTCTTTCTTTCCACCAGTAAAAGCAAATGTGTTTATTTTTTATGAGAACAAAAGACAGCATATGCACATGTGATTATCTTTTTTAACAGAACGTAATAAAATTATTATTATTATTATCATCATCATTATAATCATAAAAATAAATATAAAAACTTTTATAATATTTTTAAAAATAGTTTTTTGTTTACTTTATAAGTAATTTTTTTTATTACAAAAGATTACTTTAGTTTAAAAAAATAGTTTTAAAAAAATTGTCAAATAGAAAAAAAATAATTAAATTCGAAAAACAATAATTACTTAAAAGTAAAATTAATAAAACAATTAATTTACTTTAGAAAAACAGATAAAATTAAATAAAATGTGTGTAATATAGATTTCTAAACTTTCCTTGATTTTATCTATACCATTAGATTCAACTTTTTTTATACACAGTTTTTGTTTTTCAAGTTATATCCTTTTAATAGCTATTTTTTAAATTCAAATAATTATTTTTCAATTTTAAAACTTTAGTAATTAATTTTTTAATACAAATAAGTATTCATAATTAAAAAAACCATTTACACAATATAAAAATTATTAAAACTATTTTATAATTTATTAATATTTTTTATTTCAAAATTTAAGAATTATTTTATAATTTAATAAAAAAATTGCTACAGTAAAAAAAGTGAATACACATAGCTAGACTAAAATTACTAAAATTAATTAGTAAATAACTAAAACCTATAAGTAAAACTATATTGACTAAAACTATAAATTTAATAATTTTGATGAAATATTTTCTCTTTCAACAATTATTTTGATGCAATATATTATAAATAGATTGAAAAACTAATTTCCTTTTGAAACTCATTATTTAAATACTTTAAAGACCTATATGATCTAACTTTTAATTACTTAATCGATAGCGTATATATTATTATTTTTATCTCTTTAGCATATTAAATCGTTCAAATAGTATTTAGGAGTCTGAATATCATTTTGCATGAAATTTGTATATATTTAATTAACCGTGTATATTTAGTGATTCAGATTATAAATATAAACATGGATTGATTTAGATATGGTAAGAAATGAAATTAAATTGAAAACATACAAAGCTACTAAATTAAAGTTAAGTTAATCGAGCAAGACAAAACTTCAATGGGTTGAATGTCATAAATTAAACTAAATGCAATAGTTTACATAATATATTTCTAAAATAATTCAACCATTCACACCATAAATTCACAAGTCATAATTTATTAGAGACAAGTTCTATGTGAAAATACTAATCTCTTAGTTATTTTAATACAAGATTTTGCATTAAGAAAATGTTTTTAGCATGATTAACATATTATAATATATGTCTAGAACCAAACCTCTAAATAAATTATGCACATGAAGAATAATGAAAGAACATAAGAGTCATAAAAGAAATATATATTGCAAATATAAGATTATATAAAGTTGAGTTACATTACATCCAACCTCAACGAGGAAGTTAGATACTCTTACACATTTGAAGTCTAAAAATGGTATAAGAAAGTGGAATGTATGAAGATCAACGAAGTTCTTATGCTTTGGATGAGCCTATACCCTTCTCTAATCCTTTGGATAAGTTCCCTCTTTGGAAACTACACAAACTCATCCAAGAGTTGACTTTTAAACAACTCCCAAAAAACAACTTCATACTAGGAGAGCATAACTTTCCGTTGAACGAGAAGTTGCTTTTTGTGTCAGAACTACTAGTCTCTACTCATTGGGTAAATAGTCTTCTTGCTGGGGAAGCAAGTTATTGTCTTGCTAGAAAAAGAGGAGATTTGTTAGGCGAGTGATGTCCTAGCTAAGTGAAAGGGTCATAAAAAGTCATTTTTCATATTCTTCAATCAATCTTCTACTTTTCTACCAAATAATTAAACAAAAAGGTATATTTATCTTAAAAGAAAAATTTTAAATCTTTCCATGAAAATAACACAAAATGCATGATACAAAAACAAATAAAAAGTTATAACAAGGATAGAAATAAGTAATTAAGACAATTATAAACTATATCACTAGTGTAAGGAAGAGATACGAGTTGTTTTTGACAATCAATAACGATTCTACAACCATGACATATTAAGACGAGGTAAAAAAGAGAAATTTTTTTACCTCAATTATAAATCGAAACAAAAAGACTTTATGTGTATATTCAACACAAGGAAGATTAATCTCATTCATAGTTTTTCACTATATTCAACAATAACAAAAAAAAATACTTATAAATTAAATAAAAACTATACTATATGAAGTATACTGATCGGAATTGATTGTCATTAAGCAGATACTAATAGGTCAGATTGTCTTATGCTCTACAAATATATGACATTAATGATTAATTATTGGGTTTGCTTACCTAAAATAATATATTGCACTAATTGTTAATCAATGGACGTGGCTGTCAGAAGCCTTATAAGTACACAATTGATGTCCAGGTACAAGGATCCTTTTCTATCCTAATAAAATACAGACCTTTTTATGAAACATATCTGACTTGAGCGTCGGAGTTTCTTCTGCAGTTCAACAACCCATTGGAATGGATCGCGTTCTCGGAGAGGATTGAAGATCAAAAGAGAGCATAGCAAGGAAGGACAACCGACCCTCGGACCAATTCAACCGAAACAAAAACTATATGCAATAAAATTATAAAAAAATATATTTAGTTTTATAATTATAATAATAATTTTAATATCTTTTGTCGTCATAAAAAAAACACATTTACACATGTTTCCACTAATTTAAAAAATTGTTTGATGACAGTTTGTACTTTAAAGATTTATTTGTAAATTTTTTTTCCTCTATTTAAATACATCAACACTCTTAAATGAACTAAACTTTACCAAAAACAATGAAACAGATTTTGAAGTAGAGTATGGCGATGGTGTTTTGACTACATTGCAAAGTAGCTTAGAAGAGTTTATATCCGATCTAACAAGTGAAAGAGAGGACATTTAGCGACAATTACAATGGCTGAAGTTACATGGTAAGAAGCGCAAGAGAGATGTTGATGATTGGTTGGACAAACTACAACACATGAAACAAAAAGTTATCGATACAAAAAACTCACTGAATCAATTTGGGTGCACTAACTTCTATGCATCAGAAGGACAGATGTATTTAGCTGAAATACTACAATTGTCTCAAGAAATGCAAGAACATAGGGAACAAAAACCTATGGTGTTGTCAAATGAATTTGTTGGTAGGAAATTTGTGGAAAATGTTAAGACTATATGGAAGCTTCTATGACATGATCAAGTTTTCATCATTGGCATATATGGAATGGGGGAGTGGGAAAAACATTTCTAACAACTTATATGCAAAGTGAGATAAACAGGAAAAAAGCTTTCAAGGATGTCTTATGGGTTACTGTGTCTTACGATTTCACCATTTTCATATTGCAGTAGCAAATTGCAGAAAAAAATAAACGTAAAGCTTTATGGAAATGATGAAAGGAATCGAGCAACAATTTTGGAGTCAGAATTAGAAAAAAGAGAAAACATAGTAATTATTTTGGATGATGTTTGGAAATATATTGATCTAGAAAAGGTGGGAATTGCTCTTAGAGTAAATGGAATTAAATTGATCATGACAAGTCGTTTAAGACATGTTTGCCAACAAATGAATTGCCTGCTAATTAATATGATATGAGTGACACCTTTACATTGTTATTATGATAATGATGATGATATTTATTATGAGGTAGAGTTTTATTTTGGTTTTGATGATGATGATGTTGATGATGTTGATCTTAATAATGAAGATCTTGATGATGATTGGAAGTTATTTTTGCTAAAACTTGGACACAGTGGGACACCTTCAACACTTTCCCCTCAGGTGCATGACATTGCAAGATCTATTGTAAGAAAATGTGGTGGTTTACCACTTGGAATCAGTGTGATGGCTCGAATCATGAAAGGAAAAACTAACCTACATTGGTGGAAATATGTCCTGAATAAACTTGACAAATTGGAAATGGGAGTAAAGATGCATGAAGTCCTAACTATACTCAGAAGTAGCTATGATAACTTAACTGAAAAGGATGTGAAAAAATGTTTTTTGTATATAGCATTGCTACCTAATTTTTTGGAAAGAAAATATTTCATTCTGAAGCTTGTCGATTGGGGACTGTTAAATGGAAGTATGAGTTTGGAGGAAATATTTGAGGAGGGAAATGTCATAATAGATGAACTCATTGACCATTCTTTATTGTTGGAGCATGTTTCAGGTCTAAGAATGCAAGATCTGATGAGGAAAATGGCCTGGAATATCTTCAAGGAGAATGGCAATAACATGATGGTAAAATGTAATGAAAATATGGAAAAGATATCACACATACAGGAATGGACAATTGATTTGGAAGTAGTCTCTCTTACTAAAAACAAGACAAAAGAAATTCCAGAGGATACATCTCCTAGTTGTTCATGCTTGTCCATCTTGCTTTTATTTCACAATTCCATTAGAGATATTCCAGAATGTTTTTTTGAACACATGAATGCTCTAATTTATCAAAAAAATCGTAACTTAACACATTTGCCTCATTCATTGTATAATTTGAGGTCTCTCACTTCTTTAATGCTCAATGAATGTTCAAAGTTGAAATATATACCTCCACTGGGAGAACTACAATCATTGCTAAGATTGGAAATTTCAGGTTGTTCCATCGAAGTACCACTAGAAGGTTCGGAAAAGTTGATAAACTTGAAATGGTTAGACCTGTCCAACCATGTTAATTTGGAGTTGGTACCAGAAAGTTTTCTTTCCAAATTGATCAATATTCAGTATCTGGACCTCTGTGGTTGCTCAGGTGTAAAAATAGAAGATATAAAAGGAATGACTATGCTTGAATGTTTTGCAGGAACATTTATTGATCAGAATAACCTCAACCGTTATGCACAAGAAACCCTTGCTAGTTCTTGTGGACCTCAAACTTATTTTATCCATTGAGGATCGGAATCACAAAGGGCACTGGGAACCCTTTTGGTACCGAGAGCCTCTTTCCAAATTTAAGTTTCGAACTATGTGCATAAAAAATTGTGATGAAAAATTGTCCTATATCCTCCCCAGAGACCTTGCAAATTTATTTGTACGAGACAATGGTCAATGGGTATGTTTATGTCCTTTGTCATCTGGTCCTTCTCCTTTGAAAGAAATTGACATTCACCTTTGCACAAAACTGAAGAATTTGTTCTGCTTATCTTGTTCCTTATGTTCTAATATCCAAAGCCTTCAATCTTTGAGGCTTTCTCATTTGGAAAGTTTAACTGCCATTTGCAAGGAAGATATTGCTAATTTAATACAAGCATGGCCTCCGGAAAGCATGTTCACTCATCTCAAAGACCTTTATATCAGCAAATGCCATGGAATAAAGACGTTGCTGACATTAAGCTTAGTGCCACAACTTCAAAACCTGGAGTCTATGGATGTATCATTTTGCAATTCAATGGAACAGCAGTCACTTATGATGATGATGATGATGATAGTATCAAAATCACACTCCCTAAGTTGACCGTTTTGGTCTTACGAGGTTTACCACAATTAAACACAGTGTGCAAAGAAATTTTAGTCTGTAAATCTGGGTTTGAATTGGACATCACTGATAGTCCCAATTTATGTGAACCTAGAATAGAATATGTGGCTCTGTGATTGATCGTATTGATTCATATAATGATATGCTTAGTCTATGTATTCATTATTCTTGAAAAGACAAAACAAAATCATTTTACTTTTTAACAAACTGGAATGACTTTTATTGACACCAGTCCTAACAGGTTTGTGGAAAAATATATATCTGGATATCAGACAAAAGAATGATGATGCCTTTACAAAATCTAGTAGTTCTTTACGAAATATATATGTATATATACACACACTAGTATACTTTTGATCATCTCAAGTGTTATACCGCATTGTAAAACATTTCTCGTTGCACACAACTAAGCGTCTCCATCATAATACCGGAAATAATACTATCGCTCAATTAATAAAAGAAAAAACAACTAATATAAAGGAAAAGGCATGTATGTGAAGGATATTCAAAGGAAAAATCTTTTCACAGTTGATTTTTGGCAATTACGAGAAATTGAAGTATGAAGTTTGAAGTTCTAGAGATAAAGATGATTAATAATTTATTTAGCTTTTTATTTCTTTTCCATAATAATAGTTCTTAAATATTTTTTAAGAATTTTCTTTCTATATATAGTATAGTTGGTATAATTATAAGAAATTAATGCAAAAGTACTTAAATCGAAAAGAAACGAGGAATGACAACATGAGTTGGTAGGTAACGTTTTGGCGTGTTTCACATTTAATTTGTAAAAAGTGGGTCGGTCTAACTTGTCCCGGATAAGTAATTAATTTTTTAAAATTTTCTTCCTTAGTTATACATTGTAAAATACTAGGTGCAAAATTTTAATAGCCTAATCTTTATTTAATTAAATTAGAAAAAATAATAAATTTTATAAGTCTATTTCTTAAAATAAATAATATTCATAATTTTATAATTTTTAACTTTTAAGTACAAGCCTATTAAAAATTTTCATAGCAAATGTGTATAATTAAAATAATAACGGAACTAAATTCTAAGTAATTAAAGTTGCCCAACGGAACTAAAAACTAGTGAAAGACCCTCCCGAAAACAAACTTAATTAATGATAAATCTATACAATACTCATATCACTATACACATAAAAGCTATAAACACATTTTGGAACAATTCTATACAATGTGGGCTTTGCAAGACAGTCTCTCCTGCCAATCATTGGCCCACGTGAGGCAGACCTAAGCGGGCCATTAGGTCAAAATACTCAGTCTACCCGTACTTTTTCTTGCAGCCCTATTGATGGAATGAGTTTATTTATTATCCTTAACATTGGTTGCACTCCTAATTCTTCTTTTTGTTTTGTTTGAATACTTTTTTATATTTGTGAACACAATTACTCTAATGTTGTAAAATTCCAATGGTGTTGAATTAAAATTCAAGGAGACGTAAATTCTTTTAAGTTAAATCAAACTTTATTTTGGAAGTATATCTACCCTACGGTAAACATCATATTTACTCTAAGGTAAACATCTAAGTGAGTTTATAAGGTCAAATACAAGTCAAATGATAACAGTGATTGATAAATAGAAAAATCCAATCTATTATATGGATGGATATACCAACACAGAGAAACTTGATTGTCATAGCTGTGCAACAGAATGTTAGAGTGTTAACAATAAATCAAGAGGGGTAAATTGGTTTTTTTTCGCAAACGTGTGTCTTTTAAATTTTTCTCTCAAATTAATCTTACTTATTAGATAAATTAAACAAATAAAATAGAGTAAGGGAAGAGAGAAATTGCACAAATAATTTATATTGCTTCAAAGAGATCGATGTTCCCCTATCACAATAATCCTACGTCCAATTGCTAATCCTTCAAAGAGATTACAATAATCCTACGTCCAATTGCTAATTCTTCAAAGAGATCAACGTTTCATTATCACAAAACTAATAAACTTTACAATCACACAGAAAAACAAGTTTAAGGTTTAGAAAACACCATTCTTGAAACCATGAGAGATGATACTCACATCCCCTAAACACCACAAGGGATGAACACCTCCTCCGAATTCTTCTCAAAGGATGACAAGCTTCACTTAGCAACAAAAGCAACACTCAATCACACCTACATTGAAAGTTCTCGCTCTTGCCCACACCAAGTGATGGCAACCTCCTTAAGCTATGTTGGGCCAAAGCTTAAGAGGAAGCAAGGAGATGATCCCGGATATGGTTGCGAAAATGGGTGGGAAAGGGGTGATATGATGTGCAAATGATGGTGGTGTGGTGATAGGCTCACGACTTTTAGTGATAGATGATAGGCTCACGATTTTTCACTAGTACAAACAGGGGATAAGAACACGGGTCATTGGTCTCGGTTTTTAGAAAACCGAAGCATATATAAAAACGGTGGCAATTTTGTAATTTTAACGAAGTTATACGCTTCGGTTGCAGAGGACCCGAAACGTAAAAGCAAAATTAACTCGGTTAAAAAGCAAAACCGAAGTCTAATATTCTGCCACGTCGCACCTGAAATTGGGTAAATTTTTTAAATTGTCCTACTACCTCGGTCCTTTCACTAACCGAGGCATAAAGGTTTCGAAAAGGGGTAATTTACCCTAATTTCGACTTAGGTATCTCCATTCTTTCCTCTCCTCTGCGAAATCCAGAAGAAGCAGCTCCATTCTTTTCTCTCCTGCGAAATCTAGAAGCAGCTTAAAGCTTAAAGCTTTTTTCTTCACCGCGGCGAGGCATGGCGAGGTGGCGACGAGGCATGGCGAGGTGGCGACGAGGCATGGTGAGGTGGCGGCGAGGTCACAGCAAGGTGGCGGCGAGGTCGCATCGAGGTCGCGGCGTGGTCGTAGCGAGACCGCAGTGAGGCCGCAGTGGCGTTTCTACTGTGATGGCGTTTCTGAAAGGGTTCAAACTCCATCTTCTTTTTTCTCTCTTTCTGCCTCGATCCATCAAACCCAGGAGCAGTCGGAACCGCCACCGGACGCGATCTCAGTCCGCCACCAGACGCGATCTCAGTCTGCCACCGGACGCGATCTCAGTCCGCCACCGGACGCGATCTCGCTCCGCTTCCTCATTCTCGTCTCTCCCTGTTCATTTTTTTTTACTTGGACTGTGTATGAATCTGTGTATGAATGATTGTTTTGCTGGATTAGAATTTTCATTGGCCTTTTCAGAGTTTTGCTACTGGTTCATGAGAGGCGGTTCGGTTCTTGAGAGGCTCCTTGCGGTTCTTGAGGGCGTGCCTTCTTACGATTCCCGTCGAGGGCAAGGAGGAGGATCCAACGGTTCTTTGAGCTTGGGATTTGGGTTTGAGGGTTTGGGTTTGAGGGTTTGGGTTTGAGGTTGGGATTGGGGTTTGAGGGTGAAGTGCACGGGCACGACCATCCAAGGAAGAAGGGAAAAGTGCTACTTTGCTTTCTGACCGGAGAACTGAACAGCGTGGTGATTAGGAAGGAAAGCTTGAAGGTATTTCTGACCGGAGAGCTAAACAGCGTGGTGATTAAAACTGAACAACGTGGTGATTAGGAAGGAAAGTTTGAAGGTAGCAGTGGTCAACAAAGAATGTTAAGGAGATGAGGATGGATGTTTACCAGTTTTGGGAACATCAGCAAGATCGTTCCATGTGAATCAGTATGGTTGAAAAAAAAAATACGTTACTGCCTCGGTTACTTAAAAAACCGAGGCATAATCCCATCTTTCTTGACTCGGTTTATAACCGAGGCATAAAACTTACCCCTTTTTACCTCGTCTGTATATGCCTCGGTTATAGAACCGGTGCCTATAAGTCAAAGTAACCGGTGCCATTTCCTGTTTGTGTACTAGTGTTTATTTGAAAGTTTTTTGGAATAATCGATTATCAATGAGATAATTGATTATCTTAGAAGAAATGGAGTTTTAAATACTTAGTACTTGTTTCTTTTATTTCCTTGGACATGTTATGAATGAAGCTTTGTTTAAAATGGTTATAAGTATACATATGTTAGGAAATTATTGATGTTCATGAGATGATATATATGTGTATGTGATGATAAGAATGAGAGTTATAGGTTGTGAGAAGAATCTCAAAGAGAGATTTTATATTCAAGTAAGTTGTAGTGATGCTTAAGAGTGAGATTCAGTAAGTAGGTATTCTGATATTCTAACCACCATTCAACTCATGTAAAGATAAATCGGGTGGTATAGAGAAAATGGAAAGAGGTCTTTACTCTAACCCTTTTCGGTTTTAGAAGTGAAAGATTAACCTCATGGATAGCAGGTCAAGTTACCCTTGTTTATAACTCTGCAGGATATAAATACTATCATGGGTGTACACCTTCAATGACGTTTATATCAATATCGTATCTAGATAATTGAGTATAGAGATTTTTTGATTGTATGATTTTATGTTTATTTAATTCTATAAAATTGTTAATTTAAGTTATGATATGCTGATTTATTTGCACACTTGCTTATTTGGTTTTATGTTTTTTTTTGTATATTTAGTTGAAATCTTTAACAACTATCACCATTTGGTGTGAGTAGAGAATATTTTAAGTTAATAACCTAGTGAGACAAGATACAATCAACTAATATATATATATATATATATATATATATATATATATATATATATATATATATATTCTATATATATTGTTTTATATGTTTTTATTAATATAGTTATTGTTTTGATTAACTATAATAGTAAAAAACAATTTCTATCTGTCATGTAAACTTATGATATTTTATTTAATAAATTGTTTTAATATAAAAAGTTAAAGAATTTATTTATTCTCGTGACAAATTGGTGTAAACTTTCGTTTCTGAAAATTCTACACATTTCATAAACTCGAATAATGTTTCACTCGAGAATATACACACACATGATGTAATTGAAAAAAGCTTCCCGGAGAAACCCAATAACCAGAAAATGTCTCATTGGATTCTTAATCATGGCCTGCACTGTTTGTTCATAATGGCATCTGAATTTTTTGTTTTCTTGTTACCAATATCATTAGTGGATGATAATTATTACCAAACGTGTGAACACTAACACTCAACTTTTCTTTTATTATTTACTGCACCATCATTGCATTGCATGCGCCTAGGTAGCCAGGTTTCTTTGCTACAGATTTCTAAGTATATATCTCCTTTTACTATAACCGTCCAATTTTACTACTGTTACACTGGATGATGACCACGATGTTACTGTTGCTTTACTGAAATTCTTTCAACAAAAACAAGGCAGAAGAAATAAAAGGAAAGGAAAGCTAAAATTGTCACAAGGAAACAATTGTTGGGTCAATTCTTTTGTGCCCTTTTTCATGGGGCTTTGCACCACTGCATCACACCTGGGAAAAAACCAATTTTTTACTAATTATGTTTTGACCAATTTTTCTTTCCTCCTATATTTTCTTTTACTTGCTTTCTTTTTTTTGAAAAGGGTATTTCAAATTATAACTTTCTGATCTACTTAAATGCTTAGCCCTAATAAGTTAACACAAGGAGAATTTTAGCTTTTATAGTTTAAATTGCTTAATTATGATACGCAAGCAGCTTTAATGTTGGCAGTTTTAATTACTTGTTTTAAATATTCATAATTAAAAAAAATGAACAATTTAGTTCTCTATTAACATTAAATTTTTAACTATCTGATGACACACCAACTTCGTAAATTCAAAATAAATTAGTCTATTAAAAGCTATAGATATATAACATCAGAAGTAAAATTGTTCGTTTTCTTAATATGCAAATTAAAATTTAAGAATTATAATCTTGTAAATGTATAGACCAAATGAGATCATTAAAATATAAAAAGACGAAAGTTTCCTATACACTGCATTAGTTATGGAGAGAATAAAAGTATAATTAAAAACCCCTCTCAAAGTGAAAGAAAGAAAGTGCAATTAGAGAAAGTTGGTGGTGATTATTTAGAGTGTGTATATCACTATATTTGCATTTATACATTTTCCCAAAAGTGTTGTCATATATGGTTTGTGTTGTTTGGGTGTAACGCACCCATGACTTAGTGGGAAATTACATCATAGTTGATATTTAAGGTCTGCTAAGTGCAGCAGTGTGACTTGTACTGCATATTGTTGGATTCTTTTTTGGGAACAGGGAATTTGGGTGGCATTTCTGATTTAGTGGTCAAAGGGTTGTTGTAAAGTTGATATCAATAGGGATATTTGCTGATTTGCTGGATGTGGTTGACATTGGCTTTTCAAATGTTGGACAGAATAGAAGAGGCATATAGATACACGAGAATGCTCTTCTGTCAGCCATGTGGGGTAATGATGTACATCTCATAACAACAATGTTCAGCAACTTCTGTGGATCATACCTTCATCTCATGCAATCTTCCCAATACAAAACATCATGTCACCTAATTAATGTTCTCACCAACATTGTCATAGATTATCTTGTCTAGAGTTATCTTGGTCCTGCTATGTTCAGCTTATATACCTTACTTTTGTTACTTAAACTCACTCCAAAAATTGGAGAATATCTGTTAATGCATTAAGTGTGTATCAACCAATTGATATACTCTATGATTAATGCCTTCTAGAGTAGAGAGATTACAAAGTAGGTACATTTTTATATATTGCTAGACATCAAACCTTAATTAATATATAGTTTAGAGAAATCAACTATCTATTAAATGCATGTCTAGCCTTCTTGATGGAGCAAGATGAAAATGAAAACTCACGTAGAGGAGCTTAAGATTTAGCGAAAAATCTTCACACCTTGAAACATATATGGCTTCATATCTTTCGAAAAGAACTAATAGAATAAATTTCACTCAACTCTGCTAATCTTTATGTGAAATTGTATATATAAAATTATTTTTCAGTTTTTCTATCCTTACATGTATATATTAATTGATCAAAAATATTAAAGTAACATCCTTTATTTGAAAAACATTATTCTACATCTTCTTTGTAAAAGTTAAAAGGGCAAAATATGTGTTTGTATATGCTTCTGATAAGTATACTTAGAATAATCATATATACGTGTGTGTGTGTGTGTGTATATATATATATATATATATATATATATATATATATATATATATATATATATATATTAAGATAAGAAATTTTTTTGATTCATTGGACTTTGTTTTGATATTTGTCTCTGTTTTTTTTATCAACGACAAAAGAAAACACGGCCAATTTTGCTGAATCACACTTTGTTAGGCGAAGAATTTCATTGTGCCATAATCTGCGAGGGTTGTGATAAAAGTTTAGCCTTGCAAACACGAAAGTTCATTCAGTATGTTACGAAGAAATGTGATGGATTTGTCTCTTTTATCATTTTTTAGCGAAAAATAAACGAAGAGTTAAAGTTTAATGATCAATCAATTATGCGAAGAATAAACATGGGGAATTTGAAGGTTCAACAACAATGTATTGTTATGAATGCAACGCTACAATCTGCAGTTCAAACTATGATTTGTGCTAATGTCAATATCAGAACCTCTACACTCTACTCACTCAAAACATGGCGCACAGAAGTATTAACCTCTCTTTCATTACACAAACTTTAAAGCATACCCTTTTGCAGTTAATAGACAAATCTGAACTCTCATGCAAGTAGAAGCCTTATAGAACTCAGAGAATTTTCGTTGAGATTTGAGACTCGACTCAACTTGGTCTCTCCCTAGACGAAGAGGAATGCAAGAATTCAATGCAGTCTTCTACAGTTTCAGCACGATGTGAATCAGTGAGGTCTGATAATGAACGTGACCTCACCAAAGTGGATGAAGAAACCTTCCTGGAGGATCTCCTTCTCACAGAAACGTTTCTTATAGCACTTGCCACCTTTTCTCCTAGCCTCAGTAGCAACCTGATAGGAGAAGAGTTTGTGTCCATATGCAATCTGAATGTACATGTTCTTGCGATCCTCATCCTGTTTCTTGAAACTCTACCACCGTCGTTGCTGTCTTCTCCACAGTGCCCGTGTTTGAGAAAGATGATTGGTCTGTCGTTGACATCGGGACTAAAGCACACCCTTTTGCTCTTTCTAGACATTTGAACAGCTTCAGGAGAATAATATTTGCACAAAAGATTGTTGAGTTAAAACTTCCTAGTTTGTGTGCTAGAAGTGAAGGGAAAGAGAGAAACGGAATGAAAAAGGAAGAGAAGCTGAGTGGAATGTTGTGAGAGTAGACACATGTGGATGTGAGTATATATAGATCAATCAATTCAAGGAAAACCAAAGCTAGTAAAAGTGAAAAGTTGACAAACTAGAATCAAATTAATCCCGTGTTATATTTATCTTAAGATCACACAGTTTGCGTTTGGTACAAGAATTGTGTTTGTTACATGCTGTTTACCTAAGAATTCTGTATAGTAAAAGATTTCGTTTGTTGAACAAGTTATTTGGTGGCAAAGAGAAAAGCTAAGAGAAAGAGAACACTTTACTTCTAAGGTTAAAGTTAAAGGTAAAAAGGTGTTAATTATGGGATGCTTGGTTCTAAACGTGTATATGTTGTTTGAAATAATTGAAAATGTTTCGGTTACGAGTTTGACTCACATCAAACACCTGCATAATTTTTTTAGACGTCGTTTGGTAGCGATTCCTTTCGGTTTTCATCTTCACTCTATCGATCGGAGAGGTATTTGTCAAAGATACTTCGATGTTCGATGTTTAAGTCTATGAATTGTTCGTAAGAAAGTTTTAAATGCATAATAAATAGGACGATCTATCTATTATTTTGACCTATATTGATAATTTTTGGTATAGATTTAAGATTCGTGAAACCTCACTCTCGACCTAATCTCATCTCAATACCCCTAATTACCATTTACGATCTTAGAGAAAACTTGTTTATCAAAGGTCGTACGTCCCTAATTAGAGCCGTTAAAAGTAAAAGAATGTTTTATATTTGAAGAGGCTAACGAGGTTTATGAGGTTATTAAGGTAATGGATTGAAGAAAGATAAAGATTGTGAGGGAGGAAGAAGCAGGGAAAAGAAAACAATAAAGGGTTTGGTCAAAAGAGAAAGTGGTGGTGGAGCAGTAAGGTGTTGAGAGGGAGACAAAGAGTGAAACAGTTGTGTGCTGAAAAAGGAGGTAACAGAGACAGTGAGGATAGCTAACTGCTTATTAGTCTTCCAATCAACGTTGCTTTTTAGGTGGTATTCTGCTTTTTGCTACACTTTGCTTCTGTTTCTGAAATCCAAAATCGAGATATCATATCATTGCACATATATCTTCTGCAACAAAGAGAATAAAGAAGAGGGAATCTGTTTGAATATGTTACTGGCGTGAATATTAGGAAACTAAGTTCCTAACAACTTCTTCTCATAAGTGCCAACTTTTCCTATAACCCTGTTCCTGTGCAACAAATTCATACTCTACAAAAATTTTATGAGTTCTTTCGATTGATGAATATGTTTCTTCTTCTTTTTTTCACAAGCGTTTCAACTTGTGATTGGAGTTCTGAATATAAGAAGTTCTAATAACCTGAGCATGTCTCTGAATGCACTCATTTGGAGTCAGCTTTGCAGAGCTATGTTCATTGCATGTCACAAGGCTTGTTGGAGGATAAATGATGAGACAAAAAGAACTGAAAATTCCAAGGGTGGCTAAATTTTTTATGATTATTTAAGTTTTGATTTTAGTTATAAGATACGAAGTTGTATTTAGTTCCTCTAAAATTAAAAATTGTCACTTTTGATTATTGTATTATATGATGTTAATTAAATGCTTTTATATTAAAAAAAAAAAGTTGAGTGATTCAAATTATATCCTAAAAAAATCTTACGATTCATAAAGTAAATGGTATTATTTGTCTGGAAATTTTAAAGAGAAAAAGCTAGTAAAGAAATATTTTACAGAGACTAAAATCAAATATCATATATTATATAGGAACTAAATAATGGTTTCAAATTTTTAAGAATGAAAAATAACTGTTTTGTAGATGTCAAAACCAGAATTCACTAATTTTATAGAGAGAATAAAAATGTATCTAATTCTTTTTATTTTAATATTTTAAAAATTGTTTTCTTTTATTATTATTTCTTACTATTATTAAGAATATGGATGAGTTGTTTCTTAATTTGATTTATTCCTATATATTGATAAATAAATAAAAACCATTTACATGGCTAACTATACTAAACGTACTCCTGTGTTTGTTGTCTTTATGGCTAAAAACAAAAACTCAAAAGGAAGGAACAGAGAGAATGAAGAATTCTGACAAGAAAATTTAAAAAAAAAGTTAGTGAGAGAAGCCAACAGGAGAGGATCGAAGTTCTTAAAAGAAGGTCCTCTCAATAAGTAATATCATCACATATCATTTTATACACTTTATTTTAATAACATTTTTAAAAGAATATTGTAAATTGAACTGTTTTTTAACGTTTAATTTTTCCAATAATTATTTGGTCACGAGCTATTTCCAAGTAAAAGGTTATTGCATATTTCAATTTAGTCTTTAGTTCAGAAAGAAAAATTATTAACATTTTAGAAAGGAAAATCATTTTATTTTGAGAAACTTTGTTATTGTTTTAAAAATATTTTAAACATTTTCAGCTTCATATTATTATTTATATAGTGAAACATACTTTATAACTTTTAAGATTTTGAGTATAATTTTTACTTTAAACGTTTTTTTTTTAAAAAAATAGATTTTTATTTAAATTGAAATCATTATAATTTTAAATTTAAATGAAAAAAAATAGTTAATTTGAAGAATTGAGAATTTTTAATGAAAAAAAATTAATTGTTGCAATATTAAAAATTTTAAAGAGGTGTGATTGATTTTTTTCCTGTTTTAGACTTTGGTTGAATTGTACCATCTTTATCAATAAAAGACTCAATGAAGGTACCACTTTAAAACAAAACTCAAGTTACCACACCACAAAGTTGAATATTATCTAAAATATTAAAACTAATCTTTAACAACTCTAAATACAAGCAATTTTATAGAGATTTAAATTTAATTAAGTATTATTACTACTTTTAGCAATATTCTTCATTGGATTCTCTTCCCATGAAGGCAATACCAATCCTTACTTATATGTATCTCTTTATTAGTACCTTTTAGTACAAAAATGTTGTTTTCATATTTTTTTTTTCATTGCCCACTCTCTTCTGCATGCACCTTTCCCTCCCAAACTGTGACTTTCCATTTCCTCCTCCTTCTCTCTAGAAATTCCCCTTCTCTCTACTGTAACTCACTCTTCTCTGCTCCGATCACCGTTCAGGCACCGTAGAAGGATTCCCGGCGTCGTGAGCTTCATTCTGGACCGAACAGTTCCAGATTCCGAAACTGGTAAGTTTCTCTTCTTCGTCGAGCGTTCTTGAGTTACATGCAAAACCAAGTTCTGGTTGCATGCAGGGATATAGTCTAAGTTATTCTTGATTTTTTTATGTGGTTAGATTTAGTTGCAAGAGTTAAGTGATCTTTGAGGGTAGAAAGCTGTAGACGGGCGAACCCAAAATCTTACGTTTAGGACGTTCACTCACTGATCCAGGTAAGGGAAGCTTATTCAATTTAATTCGTATGTTTGTATTGTGCTGTATGGACGTTCGTTGAGTTGTATGAAGTATGAATTTGGGATATTTGATTTTTGGTATATGGTTATGATTATGAGTTGATGTATGAGAATTATGAAATGTACTATGATATGAGTATTTGAAAATAGGAAATCGTATGTTGAGAAATGAGTTTAATGTAAATGAAACTTTGAATATAAATTCCCTATGATAATGAACGTTCGTCATTGAACGGTACTTGACCGTTCGGTGATTACTAGTAAACTTCTTTGAAATTTAATTCTTTCATTTGGGAAGAATTTTAGTTGAGGACGAACGCCCTTGGATAATAGTTCTACGTTTGAGCGTTCGGCCAAGCGTAGATGGTCTGAGTGTCATGTGAGGAATTGAGAAACTTGTAAACATATATCTGGACACTTAGTCATTCTTAAACCTCTCTTCACCATCCCGTATTATATTTATTAATATTACTATTTCTATCACGAGTTCAAATCAGTGATGGGTTCAGACCCAAAGCGTTCGTTATGAGTGGTGCTCGGTCTTATACCGAACGCTCGTACTCGTCTTTAATTATCAAACTTGTGGAAATAGCGTTCGTCCAAATTCAGTAAATCCTTTACCGTGTTCGGTCATTGACTGGCAGTCGGTTTCTGTAAATTGAAATATTCTAAGTATGGTTTTCAATCGTCTTGAGGGGCCTATATCCATTGGATCCGGCGTAGAGCCTTTGTACTTAAACTATTCTTTGAGTATGGATATGAACTTACGAGAGTCAGTTCATTCAACTGACTCAAATGGTAAATGACGTTTGTCATATACGGTATTATTGTAGTCGGTTTTATTCTGTTCTGGAACGGGGGATTCCTCGGTCTCGTTCCTCACGTTCGTCCTCGTTATGAAGAGGGATGAACGTTCGTTATTTTATGCACTTAAAACGGATGACGAAAATGATATTAAATTGAAAGATTATAAATGATGAACAGTATATGAGATGAATAAACGATTGTGGATTTTGAATGAGTGTTCCAGGGAGGAACGACTCTTAGATGAAAGTTGGAATTTGTAAAGTATGAATGTGGACAAAGCTTAGCTGGCGATTCATCCTGATGTTCCGTGAGTGCTCGTCCTCATGTAGAGGGGAGTATGTCATGTGTGGGAACGGCAGGAGGTCCTAGTCCTTAGAGGTACTTTGGATGGAACGGACTAACCTCGGGTGGTAGTTGATGAGAAATTCCAGTTACTACACCACCTGGGTGCACGAACGTCGTAGCTACACGGAATTCATACAGTCCGGACAGTCAGTCTAGTATCAGGAATTGATTGAATTGTATATTGGAATATATTTGATATGTTTGATATGTTGAGAAATGCATGTTGTTACTTGAATTAAATTAAATAAGCTTACCCTGCGTTTTTCATTGTGTTGTCCTGTATTTGTACGCCCGTCTTGTCTTTGCAATGATCATCCGTGTGGATGTGAGCAGATGGTGATGCGTTGCTGGAGGAGACGCTGGAAGAAGGAATTTTGGAGGAAGAGAACCTCGTTGATGTAGAAGTGAAGGCCGAACAGTAGTCCGTTCGGTTAATTGTTTATTTTAGTTATTTTAGCGAGTTGTCTTAGAACGACCACTTCCCCTTTTTCTTGATTTAACCGTTCGGTATTTTGCTTTGTAAACCGTTCGGTCAGGGTAGCTTATGGTACATCTCGTTATTTTGTAACTCGCTTCTTGTAAGGCCGTTCGGCCACGAGCGTACTTTAACTTTAGTGTAAGACTGAATTGATATGTTAATTAATGTGATTATTCTATTTGTATGGTTTATTACTGTATTTATGGGATGTTACATCATATAAGTTAAAATTAATTTATTTATGTAAACTTTAATTTATATAAGTTTTTTCCATATTTTCTCTAAATGTTTATTTTTTTTTAATTTGCATAAAAGCTTATTTTATTTATTTTAAAAAGTCCTTTTTTGAAGAAATTATGAAAATGAATAATAACAAACAAACTTTGTCACGATACTAATTGAAGTATAAAATGTTAAATTCAATAAAAGAACTAGTAAAGCATTAAATCTTAAATTATACTAACCTAAACTAAGAAAATGATCACATTTACCTACCTTAACTACCTAAGTTCAATTTGTGAGGTTTTTTTTTTAATTAGAAATACAATTTAAATTCTAATATGCTGTAAAACACAATAATGAAACATGACCACCAAATATCATGAATTAAAAATGGATGAAACTATGGTTCGAAGCTTTAAACAATATACACACAATTTGCGAATGAACCGGTTAAGTTGAAATTCAGTTAAGCGTATTTGAATCCTTCTCATGATATCCAAGGGTCATTATATAATCACTTGGATAAGGTGATCATTGTGTGTTCTCTAAAATTTTAGCTTAGTTTCATACTAAAGTCAGTGTAAAATTTCAAGACAACATTCAATTATTCAAAAGCTAATATTCTGAATTTGACTTTAAGTAAGAAGAACTAAATAAAGCATGGTGAAAACTTATATAAAGCATTATTAACGTGAATTGAAGAGAGACAAACCAAAGTAAAATGCAGAAATATAGATTACACACAAATCATCAAAGTTCCCAAGTGCCAAGTTTATTGTATAGTCGTGACAACTATCTGAGGCCCAAATTTGCCCAATTTTGTTTAGAAAAATGATTATTTAACACACACCTAAATCTTTTACATTCATTTGATACCACTTTTTTATTTTTTATTCTCTTCTTTCTTGAAAAAATACAAAAGTTTACACTTTTATGACTAATTTACTCTTGTGTTTTGTGTCAAATGAATGTAAAAGTGTGTCTAGTATCATACTCTTTCGTTTAGGTAGTTATGTAAAAAAATTAAAACTAAAATTAACAAAAAAAATAGAAATAAAAGTAATGAAAACACAAAATAATGAAACAAGAAGAAAAACATTTCTCTTTTTATTTTATTTTATTTTATTTTCGTTTTTTTTTATTTATATATAAAAAAGAAGAAAGAAATAAAATGTTCTAAATTATTAAAAAAATGATATATACTTGTGGAAAAAGAAACTAAAAAGCATGGTCAACTTGTTTAATGAGGTCAAAAATTTCATTTGATAGATATTCGCTTTTTTTGGCTTAAGTAAATGTGGTCATCCATGTTCAAGATATCCTGTTGTTAGTTTGTACACAAAAATGAATGCTTATGGTAAAGGTGAACCGACTACACAAGGAAATTAAGGACATGTTCACATTGAAGGATGAATTTGAGGGAGAAGGAGTAGATGAATTTGAGAGGATTTGAGAGTAAGTTGATTGTTATTTTTTTGAAGAGATTTGGAGATGAGTAAAAGTGTATTTGAAATAAAGTTTGCGAAAATTTAGATAGGGTTTGACCAAGGTGATAAATAAGAAAAATGGTTCAATTGATGGAAATTGATACTAAAATGACCTTGGTGATAAAAGTAATATAAAATGATAATTGTTAATAATATATTTAATTGTATAAATTATTATAAGGAGGAAAAAAAATACTTTTTTAAATGAAAAAAAGTTGTATTTAGTAAAGTGAAATAATTATGTTTAAAATATAATATTTTGTAAATATAATTTAAGGTTAAATATGTTTTTGGTCCCTTAACTTTCAGTGAAAATTGGAATTAGTCTCTCTTCAAAATTTTGGACTAATTTAGTCCCAAAACTTTAGAAATGTGTGAATTTAGTCCTTTTAACCAAATTTTGTTAATTTTATTTTATGTTTCAAACGCATTTCTCAGTTAATAATAAAGCAAAAATGTGTTAAACGGTGTAAACAACTCAAATGCTATCATGAAACGCACTTAAAACATCAAATAAACCTAACAAAATTTAATTAAAAGGATTAAATTCATACATTTATAAAGTTTAGGGACTAAATTAGTTCACAGTTTCTAAGAGAGACTGATTCCAATTTTCAGTAAAAGTTAAGGGACCAAAAACATATTTAACTCTATAATTTATTGTAAAGTGGTATAATTTTTTTGCTATTGAAGTGAAATTGAATATTGGTGATGAACAAATAATAAAGTGAAGTTACAATGTTATTTGACATAAAAAATGTCGGCACATAATAAGCTATAACTATATTTATCATAGTTTATAATGAAGTTCCTAAGTTTAGGTATGTAAACAACTTATTCAAACAATATTGTATCGTCTCTGTTAGACGTCTTGTATGGGATGAATGTGAAGACAAAAATTCGAAACACTGTCTGAATAAGTTATCATCTTGAATGTTTATAGTCCTTAATAAGTTACCAATTTGTTTTGAGGTATGATTAGATGAATGACTTGTAACAATTTCGTTGGTTGTGACTGTTAACATCGCATTTCGACCCTTCATGACTTGTATTTGCCGATGAACAATGACACATAGTTTTCTTGTTTCAGTATTTTCTTTTCCAATTTGTTAATTATTCGAGAACTCATCTGATTTGAAGTTCATTAAGGTGATATTGATAATAAATAAAAGTATGACAAATTTTTTTGAAGTGAAATGTAATGTAACAATTCAAAGACATAAGTTAATGTAATATAATAAAGCAAATTCATAATGACATGTAATACAGTCATCCAATATTATACATCTTAATCATCTAATTTGTGCAAAGTTAAGTTAACATTATAATTGAGGTTAATGAATTTTTGTTTCATGTCTAGAGATAAGTTGGCCAAGTTATCTTTAATTCATTAAACACGCCCTTGATTTGTTCCATATCTTGCATTCAGTTTTTCAAGTCTTGTACCCCCTCCCACATTTGAGTCACCATATGAGGATTTGAAGGATAAGGAGGATGTTGCACAAGGTCATCATGTTCAGGACTTGGATGTTGTGCTTGTTATTTATCTTCATGATCACTAACATCGTGTTGCCAAACAACGTTGACATTGACAATATTCAACTTCTTCAAATAATTGGTTGAAAAATGTTGTTTTCTCCTAATCTGAGTGTTGGCGTCGAAGTCAAGATGTACTCCACTGTGTTGTATGATTTGGGTGATTAATACATTGTATGGTATAGGTGTGTCACTAATCTTGCATTTAAGCATATGATGCATGATTTGACGAGGAAAATTGATAGATATATTATTTTTAAGCACCCATAACATAAAAATATCTTCTTGCAACAATTTTGCAAAATTTTCAGGTCGTGGAGTCAACATATGAACGATAACATAATGCAGAAGTCTGTCATTAATGTTCAAACAACCAACCATTTTTAGACGTTGACCCTTCATTTCTAGTTTGACCATAGTAGCCTATGTCATCTCGCAGTCGTAGGGAAAGTCATCTGGTGTATTTGCGAAGGACAATTTTTGAACCTTGTATAAATTAGCAACATGAAACTAATCGGATGGTTTCAACTTAATTCTTTTTTTGTTCACCTCACTCTGAAGATATCCATTGGTTGAGATCCTTATATTTAAATAGAAGACTTTTATCAAATCCAAATAGAAAGGTCACTCCAATCTCAAAAAATCTGATACTCTCTAAAAGATGAGGTGATGATGAAAATATAGACCTGAGGTCGCAAATGATTCAAAATTCATAATATTTGGAACTAGAATATTTCTTGTATAGAAATTAGAAGCATAATGCTCCATCTGAGGACTATCGCTGAAGAAACAACGTTGATTTAATACTTCTTCATTAGATGACCTCTTTTGTGCAAGAGTGTCTGTCTCTATCACTATTTCTTTTCCCTTACAATTTGTTCGGGTCCTTTTTGACCATGATGATTCCAGTAAACAATAACTTCAACAAAAGAAGAAAATTAAAATAACAATATAATATGAATAGAAACAATTGAAGGAAGAGCCAAAATAATGGAACATTGTTCAATATTAATAGCAATTATATATAATATTACAATACACATTTATAAATAAAAATAAGCATCCGTTTGATCAAAGACTAGGTGTATCAAACCGTCTTCTCCTTCAACATTCTCAATATGTGTCGTACACACTCCAACAACAGTGGTGACTTTATATCTTGAGCAATGGTACTTATTATAAACCACCAATGCTACTGTCAATACCCAATTTCGTCCGGATTATTTTTATAGTTTTATTGCATTTTGGTTGCCACATATTTAATCTTTTATTATTCATTTCCTTTATTGCTTATTTTGTTACTTATTTATTATTATTATTATTATTTTTTAATTCTTTGTTTCAATATTAATTCTTATTTTTTTTTAATTCTTATTTTTTTTTGTTGTTTCTTATTTATTTATTTATTTTTGATTCATTTTAATTTTAATTAAATTTTTATCTTTTCATTTTGTTTATAATTAAAAAAAAATTAAAAAAAAAATTAATTAATTAAAAAATTATTATTAGTTAAAAGGTTTTAAAATTAAAGAAAAAATAAAAATGAATCAAAAGAGTTAGAAAAGGACAAAATTGGCAAAAAGGAGGGGACAGTGGAGGAAAACGGCTCTGCTGCGGGAGGCAAAAATTGGTTTTGTGCAGGCAAGGACAAGGCAAGTTTTGGGGAGAGCAGAGGCGCGATTTGGTTTTGGCAGGAGGCACAGCAGAGGGATTGAATTGGCAAAAAGCAATGAAGAAGAGAAAGTGAAATAGACACACAGAAAAGGGACATGGAGCAGAATCAAAGGGACTCTCTCAAAAAGAAAAAAACTCCCCTCATTGTATCAAGAATCGACGACCAGAGAAGCCAACTTCCTGGGAGGTTCAGACCTGCACCGAGAGAAGAGAAGGAGATTATCACAAAGAAAAAAGAAGAAGGAAACTCCAGCATTTAGGTAAGTCGTCCATCCCCGTTCTCCATCCTAGTTTGATCTTTAAGGTAATCAATATTGTAGGTTAATGTGCACGTACTCAATATTGCATTGTTGTTCTTTTCCTTTCTTCCTTCTTCGTGCTACGTTCACTGCCTAATGTTTCTGCTACCAACGCGTCTCCGTTCGCTTCCCATGAGCACATGAACGCGCCTTACACCACGAGGCTTCACTTTCCTTTTCTCCTGGGTTCTGGTCTCTCATAACACTCAACATCCCTTTTCATCTCCAACGCCTGATACCACACGACCAAACCTCAATATTGGATCCCCCTCCCCGAATCATCAACCATATTCACTTCAACCATATTCATTTGCCACAACCATCACATACAACCACATACTCCTTCATCTTCAGAAATTCAACTCAAGCAGAGACCCCAACCCATACACCATTATCACGGAACCTCCATCCCAACTCACGCATAACACCACCATCCTCAACCTGCATTGCACAAAGCCACAGCCAAGAACAGTGACCAATCTCCGACACCCATCATCCACATTCACCCACTGCCACAAGCCATACTTATACCACGGGGGCACCTAACATCTTCATCCTTATACCACCTCCAGCATCATCATCTCTAACACTACTACCAACACCCCACGGCCAACCCATCATTTTCATCCCTTACCTTCTTCATTTTCAACACCTCATCTCCATCTTCAACCATAATCCACTCCCAAAGTCCCTTTTCTTCCTCTCACCACTTTCATCTCCAGCACCACTTCCAGCATCATCACTCTCATCTCCCCAACATCTCCGACGCCACCTCCAACAAGCATAACCCAATCAACATAAGGCAGAACAAATCCAGCATTCACCCCTCACATTCAGATGTACACAACACACACTCGTAATTTTCAAATTAATCAGTAAGTCAATAAAAAAAAAGAGAGATAAAAATTAGGGGAAGAAGAGAGGGAAATGTGGTTTTGCGGGGACGATTAGCAGCCGAGAAAGCCCTCGAACGGAGAGGGAGGAAAGTGACACTGGTGGCGCCGGTGAAGAAGCGCGCTCCAGCTAGAGGCGACGGTGGCCGGCTCTGGCAGAGGCGGCGGCAGGAGGTGCCCAAGGTGGAAAAGCCTCAACCCTAGGCTAGTGCGAGAGAGAGAGGGGGAGAGAACGCCGTGGCCAGCCGTGGTTCCGGTGGTGCTTGGGGTCGCCGCCGACGCCGAGACGGGTGGAAGGTGGTGGCGCGGTGGCTGGTTGGAAGAAGTAGTGGCGTAGGTGGCGCGGCGTGCCTCCCAGCCCTAGGTTTTCCTGGTCAGAGAGAAAGAGATCTGGGTCTCGATGGAAGGAGACAGCTTTGAGCGTAGAGTGAGAGAACCCATAGAGGAATTCTAGGTTAGAAGCCACCGGGTGGGCCAAGCCCAGAACGAACGCACGTTTTGGCCTTTTTCGAACGTTCGGCATCTAATTGCCTAACGAACGCCCATCTTCCCAACGAACGCTCGTCCATAACGAGCGTTCGTCATCCGCCCATCTTCCCAACGAACGCTCGTCCATAACGAGCGTTCGTCATTCGTCATATCACCCAACGAACGCTCGTCCATAATGAGCGTTCGTCATCACGCCTCATCTCCCCAACGAACGCTCGTTCCCCAACGAGCGCTCGTCGACCAGCCTCCTCTTCTCAGCGTCCGTTCGCACATCACCAAATGAACGCTCGTCATCTACCCTTCTGTACTCAACGTACGTTCGTCATATCACCCAACGAACGCTCGTCCATAATGAGCGTTCGTCATCACGCCTCATCTTCCCAACGAACGCTCGTCCACAACGAGCGCTCGTCTTTCCGCCTCTTTCCCAACGTCCATTCAACCTTCACACCAACGGACGCTCGTTATACAAAAGAACGAGCGCTCGTTAACCTTAAGCTTTTCTCGACTGACCATTCAACCTTCTCACGAACGAGCGTTCGTTAACCTTGAACCTTTTCGACCGTGCGCGTTCGTTTTCTCCCCTTTCAAACGTTCTTCCCGTATCCTACGCGACCGTTCGCCATCAACTGTGCATGCAACCGTTCGTCCTTTAACTTTCACGAACGTTCGTCCTCCACCATTCGTACTTTGCTTTTTCGAACGTTCGTCCATACTGATCTTTAGGACGTTCGGCCATACAAAGAGTCAACTGTTCGGTCATAATGTATTAATGAGCGTTCGGTCTTCGTTTGAACGTTCGGTCTCAATGACGTTTGTCTCCAAGCGTTCGGTTTTAATCTTTCGTTCAGGAAGCAAATAGCGCTCGCGCAGGTCACTCCTTATTCTGGCGCTCGTCCTAATCACTCTTCTTCTGCCGCTCGTCCAATTCATGTCTTCCACGGACCGCTCGTTAACCAAGCTTTTCGACTGACCGTTCGAATTTTATCTATTTTGGCACCCCATTTTGTTGTTTTTATTTACTATTTATTTATTTATTTGCCTTTTTATTCATCTTATTTCATTTCATTTTATTTTATTTATTTCTTTTAAATATCCACTTATTTCAAAATATATATACAATAATTTTACTTATAAAAAAAATAAAATTAACAAAAATGTTTTAAAGGTTTAGGCACATGTGTGATCGCACGCATCGTCCTTGTGCTGAAAACCTTTTCTCTTTCTTAATTAAAATTCCAAAAATATGTTTTAAAGGTTTAGGCACATGTGTGATCGCACGCATCGTCCTTGTGCTGAAAACCTTTTCTCTTTCCTAATTAAAATTCCAAAAAAATATGTTTTAAAGGTTTAGGCACATGTGTGATCGCACGCATCGTCCTTGTGCTAAAAACCTTTTCTTTTCCTTAAAAAAAAATTAACCAAAAAATATGTTTTAAAGGTTTATGCACATGTGTGATCGCACGCATCGTCCTTGTGCTAACAACCTTTTCTCTTTCTTAAACAAAATAAAAAAAAATGTATAAAATCTTCAAAAAAACCGAAAACATCAACAATTTTAAACAACAAATAGTCTTGCTACCCAGAACTACGTGATCCTTGATTCTCCATCAAAGTGGAGATACGTAGGAGCAAGGCTAGCCCTTGTCAGGTTCACTTTCCCAAAAATCCAAATTTATCCATAATCATTTTCTCAAACAAAATTTTCTAAACAATTTTCAAACAAATTTTCAAGCAGTTTTCTAAAAGAACTACGTAACCCTGATTTCTCATTTTGAATGAGAATACGTAGGAGCAAGGTCAATCCTTGTCGGGCCCAAAAAACTAAAAAAATATGTTTTGTTTATTTAGAATTTTATTTTAGGGGATAGTTAAACATTTTGAAAATCACATCATATTCGTGCATTTAGTTAAAGGTACTGCCTTAGGGCAGGCGTTGTGGGGTGCTAACACCTTCCCCACGCGTAACCGACTCCCGAACCCAGAATCTTGGTTTTCGCGGACCTGTGCTTTATTAGTTTTATGGTTTTTCCGTAGTTTTCCATAATAAACTATGGTGGCGACTCCAAATCTCTTTTCTAAAACCCGCATTTTCTTTTTGGATCGTCGTCCCGTCGCGATTCCGGTTGCGACAGATGGCGACTCCACTGGGGACTCGAGAGTCAGGCCATTTAATTAGATGCGCGAATTTGACATGATTTTTCTTTGTGTTTTTCTTCCCCTGTTTTTTTCTTTATGTGTTGATAGTTGGAATAACTGCATGTGAATTGTTGAATATGGAACCCTAGGGTAGAAAACATGTTTATATCTGCCTGGGAATTTTTCTGGTTGTTTTGCAGGTGAGGGTTTGGGTATGCATTGCATTCTCCCTTCACACACACACTTTCATATCATGAGTGGGGCCCTATACCCGGGTCTGAGCGTAACTTAGAATTAGAGGAGTTGTGTAGCGGTGTCATTCTGGGATGTACTTCCTGTCTGGCTATCGTGAGAACTCCAGCTAGAGTTTGTTCTCTTCACTTGTGTCTCCTCATCTAGTTGATTACTCGACTGTTGTGGAGATGCTATGAAGGGGGCCATAGCTCTAGTGACCATTGACCTCTAGGTTCAGGAGACCATCCTTGTGAGATTGCATATACTTGACATCGAATCCAAGCCATTGAACCTTTATTAGGGCACAAAGGGAGAAACGTGTATTCTTGTAATCCTCACGCTGTTCGTTCTCTTTCGAAAATTATGTTATTGCATTTTCATACCATGCATGCATTTGATTCATCGTGTTGTTTTATTATCATGCATCATATTCATGCATCATTTAGTAACATGTTGGTTTTAGGGGAAATCACAGGTATACACTTGACTTCACACGAGATGGATGTTGACACCAGATCTGATGCTACACTGCATACCAACTCCGCCATTTTAAGAAAGAAGTCTAGCCTAAGGACACATGTTGGAAATTTGACCGGGTTGATAAATTTAGGCCGAAGACTCAAGACCATACAGAGAGAAGCCTTCGGGAGGAAATATGGGAATTTGTTGAGTTTAATGGAGGTGAAAGTACAGTTGCCCGCTATTACAGCTCTAGCTCAGTATTATGATTCTCCCCTGAGATGTTTTACCTTCCAGGACTTCCAGCTGGCACCAACTGTAGAAGAATTTGAGCATATTCTGGGCTTGCCATTAGAGGGTACCAAGCCATATCAGCACTTGGAGCATCATGCCTCTGTTTCTACCCTTGCTGTTATAATGAAATTACAGCCCAATGAATTGGAGAACCGGTTGATAACGAGACATCAAATTCGGGGGCTGACACAAGGTTACCTTGAACAATATTTGCACGACCTGGGCGATAGGGAAGAATGGGAGACCTTCATGGATGTACTAGCCCTCACTGTGTTTGGCATTGTCCTGTTTCCCAAGCTGGAAGACTTTGTAGATTACACTGCTATTGATGTCTTCGTGGCAAAAAAGACGAGATCAGAAAACCCCGTAACAGCAGTCCTCGCAGATGTGTATGGGACTATGAGTTTTTGCCAGGAGAGAAAAGGGAAGAGGATTCTTTGTTGTTTGCCGGCGTTATATGCGTGGATGACGGCACGAGTATTTAAGGGGGTAGTCGATGTTAGAAGTTCACCTGAGAATCTGTCGCATCAAGGAGGTAATGGGTGGGCTCTTTTCTTTGCCGGTTTGAGAGAGGGAAACGTAAAATGGCGCCTTCCTTGGCTTGAGACTAAACCATCTATCCATCATTGTGGCAACTTCCCTAACATACCTCTCATAGGCGCTAGGTATTGTATTAACTACAACCCTATTTTGGTCCAAAGACAGTTCGGATATCCTATGAAGGGAGCGCCTTCACCAGATTATCTCACAGCCTTCTTCATCTACTATGAGGACGGACATTGTACTGAAATGTTGAGGAGAGTCAGAAGTGCCTGGGAAAATGTGGTGCGAGCAGAGAAGGACCTGAGGAGTGGAGTGATGGATAGCAGGGTTAGTTATCATACCTGGATTCTGGAGAGGGTAAGAGAAGTCAAGTTGCCTTTCAAGCCCATCAATGATCAATCGGCGAGTGAAGAACATCCAAGCCCCAGAAAGTGAAGAGGTGAAACAGCTGAAGGTTGAGGTGGAGAAATTGAGGGTGAGGAATGCTAGGTTGGAAAATGAATTACAGAAGCTCGCAATGATTTTGTGGATATGAGGAATGATAACGAAGAAAAGTCACGGGCTTATGAAAACATTGTCAAAAGCCAGAAGGCAGAGAGAGATTATACATTCCGAGTAAAACAGGATCTTGCGGCCGCAAGTAAGGAGTTATCCATGAGGGTGAATGAGAAGAATGTGGCTCTAGAAGAGGGCAGACAGTGGAAACAACTCTATGAAGAAGCCAAGAGGGATAAGAGGGAAGCCCTAAAAAGACTAAGGGAAGCGCAAGTCCAAGTACAAGAATCGGGGCATCAAATGAAGGAAATGGCTACATCATTTGAAGCGGAGTTGAATCAGGAGCGCTGGAAGCTGGCAGAGGCTGAAGGGGAATATCGAGCCATGTTAAAGCAGATGGAGGATTACATCGAGGAGCAGGAGGAGCGATGGAGGTCGATGGAATTTGAAGAAAGGCATCAGGCCTTGATAAAGCGAATGAAAGAGCACATCGCAGAGCAAGAAACGGCCGTAAAGCATTGGAAGGAAAGCTTCTCTCAGTTGGCTGCTTTGGCAAATGGGGCAATTGAAGACATCCCCAGAATGGTGTCGGAAGCTGAAGCGAGTACCCACTTTTATAGCCCACCAGTAGAGATAGAGCTTTTTATTAATCACTGTAAACGGTTGATAGACGAGATGAAATCCCTCATCACTCGGGATAGGAATTGATGTATTTAGATCTTTATGATTTGTTTCCTGTAAGAAATGTAATGAACTTGTTTCCCTTTAAATGAAAGGTGTGGGATGTTGTTTAGCATCTGCTTGTGTTAATTTCCATCAGTGATGTCATTACAATCTTGTGATTTCCCCCTATTACTAGCATGCATCATCTTTTCTTTTGTTCAGCATGTTTCATTTCCATCTAATTAATTAAAATAATAAAGCAGTACGCGTGAGAAAAAACGACGACCAAATTTCCACGACATCCCTACCGGACCCGGGCAAACTCAAAAGCCATGGCAAGCTGGGAGGAGTCACAAGAGTCTCTCAAAACGGATGTTGGCCAGTTGAAGGACCAGATCGGCCAGATCTTGGCGACGCTTGAATCCATGAAGACTGCTGGAGAGTCTTCATCTACGCATGTTGGGGGAATGCTCACCCTTATCCCCAATGTTCAACGCTGCGAGCCAATCTGTTCCTTTCCCACTGTATGGTTTACCTCCGGGTTACGCTCCTCCTGTAGGAGAGTACTCAGAAGCTGAGCACGCTTCATTCTCGTTTCCCGCGACTGTCAATATACCACCAATCGGCACTCAGGGACCTGTCTTAGTGTCGGCTCCCATGGTGGGCACGGGAATGAATGAGACCAACACCACTGATGGAATTCGGGTGACCCCAGTACCGCCTGTGGTTGCTAGGGAGGATTTTTCAGCCGAAGCTGCACCACACGCCACGGTGGTTGGGGGATTCGGTAGCCTCGTTGGAGCTACGGGTAGGTTGGAAAGTCTGGAGGCGAGGTTGAGAGCTGTTGAGGGAGTTGAGAGCTACGGGTTTGGAGATGCGGCCAGATTAAGTTTGGTTCCGGGCTTGAAAATCCCGCCTAAGTTCAAGGCGCCGGAGTTTGAAAAATATAGGGGTAACACTTGCCCTAAAAGCCATGTGACCATGTACTGCAGAAAGATGGCTGCGTATGCTCATGATGAGCAGCTACTCATCCACGTTTTCCAGGAAAGTTTGGCTGGGGTGGCATTGAACTGGTACACCCACCTGGAGCCATACCGAATTCGTTGTTGGGCGGATCTAGCTGACGCCTTCGTAAACAATATGTATACAATACTCATGTTGCTCCGGACCGTCTGCAGCTGCAGAATATGACAAAAAAGGACAATGAAACTTTCAAAGAGTACGCCCAACGATGGAGAGAGTTGGCTGCGCAAGTTGAGCCGCCGTTGTTTGATAAGGAGATGGTGTCGATGTTCGTAAACACACTCCAGCCGCCATTTTATGAGCATATGGTTGGGAATGTATCTGTCAATTTTGCTGACACCATCATCATTGGTGAGAGGATAGAAATTGGATTGAAAAACGGGAAGATAGCATATGGCCCACCTGCAGCTACAAACTACAAAAAGCCCAGTTTCAATCAGGGGAAGAAAAAAGAGGGGGAGGTACATGCTGCGTCGGTAATGCCTGCGTGGAGAGGACGAGCTCCCAATCCTAATTATCGACCATACTTAAACCCACCTCCTTATGCTGCTAACACCACGTTTGTTCACCAAGCTAGGCCTCAACAACAACAAGCGTATTATCCACCGCAGCGTATCCCAACCGAAGCTGCAAGACCGGTCGCAAACATGGGCCCAAATCTGAATGTGGGTCACAACAACAACCCAAGGGGAAATCAATTTGTTAGGTTCACCCCAATCCCTATGACCTACACTGAATTGTTACCTAACCTAGTCAAAAAGGGTCTGGTCGCCATTTGTCCGATGAAGCCTGTACAGCCGCCGTATCCTAGGGGTTATGACGCGAATGCCAGGTGTAGTTATCATGCAGGAGGCGTTGGCCACTCGACCGAAGGATGTATGGCTCTCAAATACAAAGTTCAGGCTCTGATAGATTCGGGTTGGTTAAAGTTTCAAGAGGACCAGCCCAACGTCAATACTAATCCATTGTCCGGGCACGGGAGTTCCTCGACGAACGCCGTCGAGGTTGGAAACCATGATCTGATAAGAGATGTGGGCGAAATCCGAAGTTCTAGGAGGTTTATCTTTGAAGCTTTGTTGAAGAAGGGCCTAGTGAAGGGCGATTATGATCTGGGTATAGCGTGCGCACTCCATCCGGAGGCCGGGCACTCTATTGAGGAATGTATGGAATTCGAGATTTTTCTACAAGACTTACTTGATAGAAATCTGATGCAAGTGTGCCGCAAGGTCAGAGAGGAGGAAGTATTTGCACAAATTGGTGGAGAATCTGATGTGACTCTACCCGAACCTTTGGTGATCCATTTTACTAGGACCACCCCTGCACTGGTAACTGAAGGAAATCCGTCTGTGGTCATCCGAGTGCCAACTCCTTTCCCTTATAAGAACGAGAAAGCCGTCCCATGGAGATATGGGGCAACTGCATTAGACGAGGGAGAATATGCAAATCCGACTGTGGAAAACATATCAGGCATTGGTGGAATGACCAGAAGTGGTCGAATCTTTACACCACCAGAATTGGCGAGAGAAAGAACCAATGATAGGGAAGCAACAATGGCTGCAAAAGCAAAGGAGTTCTTGAGGGGAAGAACGTGGAGGCCGAGGAGACCCCCGACACAGAGGAGAAGAGGGAAATATCTGAAGAAGAAGTTGGTGAATTCCTAAAGTTCATACAACAGAGTGAGTACAAAGTGGTGGAACAGTTGAATCGCATGCCTGCCCGGATCTCCTTGCTAGAATTACTCATGCACTCTGCCTCGCACCGAAAGTTGTTGATGAAGATACTCAGTGAGGCTCATGTAGAACAAGGTATTTCTCTGAACAAGTTCGAGGGCATTGTTGGCAACATCGTTGCTAATAATTACCTCACCTTCACTGATGAAGAGATACCTGTTGAGGGGAGAGGTCATAACAAAGCCCTTCATGTCTCTGTGAAATGCCTGGATCACGTTATAGCGCGTGTCTTGGTGGACAATGGCTCCTCTCTGAACGTCATGCCAAAATCGACATTGGAGAAGCTCCCCTGTGATGGAATGCATATGAAGCCGAGCTCTATGATTGTGAGGGCATTTGACGGCAGTAAAAGGGTAGTGATGGGAGAAATTGAATTGCCCGTTCAAGTCGGTCCTTGTGTCTTTCAAGTGACCTTTCAAGTTATGGATATCCTCCCGGCTTATAGCTGTTTGTTGGGTCGCCCGTGGATCCATTCTGCAGGAGTTGTGCCTTCCACACTACACCAAAAGCTGAAATATGTTATGGGAGATAAGCTGGTGATAGTATCAGGAGAGGAGGACCTCCTTGTGAGCGGACCATCATCCTCCCGTTATATTGAAGTAGCCGAGGAAGCTCTCGAGGCAACTTTCCAATCTCTGGAGATCGTGGGAAACACCTACGTGGAGCCATTCGCGATCAGTCCACATCTGTCGCGTGCTTCTATCATGATGGCCAAAGTCATGTTAAAAGAAGGTTACATGCATGGGAAAGGTTTGGGTAGGTATGGACAGGGGCGAGCATTCCCTCTGGAGGTCGTCGAGAACAAGAATAGGTATGGCCTGGGATACAAGCCCACCAAGGAGGATAGGAGAAGGCTGATAGAAGAAAGGAGGGAGCGCAGTCTGGCTCGGATGGAAAGACGGGAGCCCAAAGTGGGAAGAATTCGTATCTGTGACCTCAAGGAGAGCTTTCGCAGTGCTGGTTGGGTTAACACTGGCCACATAGCAGCTGTGGGAGATGAAGATGGATCGGAAGGTTCCAGTTTCGTGTGGGCCTGCTCCCCGGATGCACGACTCGACAACTGGGAGATGCTGGATTTGCCCGTGATGCTTAATTTGAATAAGATGTAATAACTTTAATTAATCCTATAGCTTTACCCGGGGCTTTAGGATTCATGACTTACGGGTTGACGCTTTTAGTTTATTATGCTCAGCGCGATAATCAAAGTGTGTTTGTTTGTGTTTTATCATCATTTTGCATTCCTCGTCGTTTTTCGTTTATTTATTTCCTTTTCATAAACTCAAATAATGCAGATATGACAATGAATGTTTTGAAAGTAATTATGTTGATATTCCTGATTTTGGGCGCCCCGTCAATAATACGGAAGATGATTGTGATGATGACCCGGAACCCCCTCCTGAACTGTTGAGACTAGTGGAACAAGAGTGTAAGGAGATGAAACCTCACCAGGAAGATGTTGAAGTACTCAATTTAGGGAATGGGGATGAGGTAAAGGAGGTGAAGATCGGTACAGCCATGAAAGCAAAGTGAAAGAAAAATTGCGTGACTTATTGAGGGAGTTCAGGGATGTGTTTGCTTGGTCTTACAATGACATGCCAGGCCTCGATACAGATATTGTACAACACAAGCTCCCACTCAAGCCGGAATGCCCACCGGTAAAGCAAAAGCTAAGAAGGATGAAACCGGAAATGTCCTTGAAGATCAAGGAGGAGGTACAGAAGCAATTCGATGCAGGGTTTCTAGCTGTGGCGAGATACCCAGAATGGGTAGCAAACATTGTACCGGTGCCTAAGAAGGATGGTAAAGTTCGGATGTGTGTCGATTATCGAGATTTGAATCGCGCAAGCCCAAAGGACAATTTCCCATTACCACACATCGACACCCTGGTTGATAATACAGCCAAGTATTCACTGTTTTCGTTCATGGATGGTTTTTCGGGGTATAACCAGATCAAGATGGCGCCAGAAGATATGGAAAAGACTACTTTTATTACATTGTGGGGCACATTTTGTTATAAAGTGATGTCTTTTGGACTCAAGAATGCTGGGGCAACATATCAAAGGGCGATGGTGGCACTTTTCCATGATATGATGCACAAGGAGATTGAAGTTTATGTGGACGACATGATCGCGAAGTCCGAATCAGAAGAAGAACACGTCCTCAACTTGAGAAAGTTATTCGAGAGATTGAGGAAGTATAAGCTTAGGCTGAATCCCGCCAAATGTACATTTGGAGTGAAATCCGGGAAATTGTTGGGCTTTATTGTCAGCCAGAGGGGGATAGAGGTGGATCCAGATAAAGTGCGAGCGATAATGGAAATGCCTGCGCCTAAAACGGAAAAAGAAGTTCGAGGGTTTTTGGGTAGATTGAATTACATTGCTAGATTCATCTCCCACTTAACTGCTACTTGTGAACCACTGTTCAAGTTGTTACGAAAGAATCAGGCTGTGGTGTGGAATGAGGATTGTCAGGCCGCTTTTGAGAGAGTCAAACAATACTTACAAAACCCTCCTGTATTACGTCCACCAGAACCAGGAAGGCCACTCATTTTGTATTTGACTGTATTGGACGAGTCAATGGGTTGTGTGTTGGGTCAGCATGATGAGGATGGCAAAAGAGAGCACGCTATATATTACTTGAGCAAGAAGTTCACAGACTGCGAACAACGATATTCATCGTTAGAGCGGACTTGCTGCGCATTGGCGTGGGCCGCTCATCGTTTAAGGCAATACATGTTGAGTCATTCCACATGGTTGATATCCAGGATGGATCCTATCAAGTATATTTTTGAAAAGCCTGCTCTTACTGGAAGGATAGCTCGATGGCAGATGCTATTGTCAGAGTATGACATCGTATATGTCACTCAAAAATCTGTCAAGGGTAGCGCACTAGCAGAATACCTGGCTCATCAACCCCTTTGTGATTATCAACCAATGCAACCTGAATTTCCTGATGAGGATATCATGGCTCTATTCGAAGAGAACAAAGAAGACCGAAACGAAAAAGCGTGGACGGTGTTATTCGACGGAGCCTCGAATGTGATGGGACATGGAATAGGGGCAGTGCTTATCTCCCCAGAGCATCAGTATATACCAATGACGGCAAGGTTGTGTTTTAGCTGCACAAATAACATCGCTGAATATGAAGCCTGTGCTATGGGTATTCGAGCAGCAATTGAGTCTAAGGCAAAAATTCTGGATGTGTATGGAGATTCAGCTTTGGTCATCCATCAACTGAAAGGAGAATGGGAAACTAGGGATACCAAATTAATTCCCTACCAAGCTTACATCAGGGGATTAATGGAGTATTTCGATTCCATCACATTTAACCATATACCTCGAGAAGATAATCAATTAGCAGACTCACTGGCCACCTTGTCGTCAATGTTTGAGGTTGATCAAGATGCAGAATTACCAAAAATCAAAATGAAAAGCCATGCAGAGCCCGCATATTGCCACTTCATCGAGGAGGAGTTAGACGGTAAGCCTTGGTACTTTGATATCAAGCGTTATCTTAAAACCCGAGAATACCCTGAGGATGCGTCTGAAAACGATAAAAGAGCACTAAGAAGGTTGGCCGGCAGTTTCATCTTAAGTGGGGATGTTTTATACAAGAGAAACCATGACATGGTCCTCCTCAGATGTGTGGATGCAAAGGAAGCCGAGTTGATATTGAAAGAAGTGCACGAAGGTACATTTGGTACACACATGAATGGACATTCGATGGCTAGGAAGATCTTAAGAGCTGGTTACTTCTGGTTGACCATGGAAAACGATTGTTGCATACACGTGAGAAAGTGTGAGAAATGTCAGATATATGCAGATAATATCAATGTGCCACCCACTACTCTGAACGTGTTGTCTGCACCATGGCCATTTTCGATGTGGGGAATAGATGTCATCGGAGCTATAGAACCAAAAGCGTCAAATGGACATCGCTTCATACTAGTCGCAATCGACTATTTCACCAAGTGGGTTGAGGCTGCTTCGTATGCCAACGTGACTAGAAAGGTTGTGGTTAGATTCATAAGGAAGGAGTTGATCTGTAGGTATGGGCTACCTAACAAGATCATCACTGATAACGCTACCAACCTGAACAATCAGATGATGGCGGAGTTATGTGAGGAATTCAAAATTCACCACCATAATTCCTCTCCTTATCGTCCAAAGATGAATGGGGCAGTAGAGGCTGCTAACAAGAACATCAAGAAGATTGTGCAGAAGATGGTGGTCACCTACAAGGACTGGCACGAAATGCTTCCTTTCGCTCTGCACGGATACCGCACATCAGTACGAACATCAACTGGGGCCACGCCGTTCTCGCTAGTGTATGGGATGGAAGCGGTACTTCCATTTGAGGTCGAAATTCCCTCCTTACGCGTGTTAATGGAAACTAAGTTAGAGGAAGCTGAGTGGGTTCAAACCCGATTCGACCAACTCAACCTTATCGAAGAGAAAAGGTTAACAGCAGTGTGTCATGGACAGCTGTATCAAAGGAGAATGAAAAAGGCGTTTGACAAAAGGGTGCACCCAAGAGAGTTTCATGAAGGCGAACTGGTGTTGAAGAGGATTTTGCCCATCCAAAAAGATCATCGAGGCAAGTGGACCCCAAACTATGAAGGGCCGTTTGTGGTGAAGAAAGCATTCTCTGGTGGGGCACTAATTCTCACAAGGATGGATGGGGAGGAATTACCGTTACCGGTTAATTCTGATGCGGTCAAAAAGTTCTATGTATGATGATTCCGTGATAAGGGTTGCCGTTAGCGAATATTAACATTGCCTTTCAAATTGTTGTAATCTGTGTTTTTCATTCAATATATACCGCATATTAAATTTTTGTTCATACTTTCTGAAATTATTGCATGTCGCGTTGAGCTGTTTAGGTAAATAAAGAGGATTGAAAACGAAAATAATCGAACGAATGTCAATAAAAGCATCACGGGTATTCAGTCGGCTTAGCTCGGTCCTGGTGGGTGTCGTAAAAATTAAAAAAAAATATAATAGAAAGAAAAATGAAAAAAAGAAAGCAAAAGAAAAGACACATGTTGAATTCGTTGTCAATGAGGTTGTCAAGGGCGTAGTGTTTTCGAAAAGCAAAAGCAAAATAAATTTTGAAAATACCAAAGTTGGGTCTTCTCCTGATGCAAGGTTTCGGGGGTAACCATCGTTCTTTTCCAGCTAGAGCATCTGCATTCATACTACTTGAACCCTCAACCTTTTCATTTCCCATTAAAACAAAGGGTTGTCATGAATACAATACTGGGGCAGTGTTCATCATGGTACACATCCCCAACGATCTGTTGATTGGGAGATAAAAAAAAAAATAATAAAAAAAAAAAAAACAATGAAGTCGATGTGTCAACCACTACCGAGTTTTATTCCAGGACTAAGGTCGCGAGAAAGTAAGGTAAGCAAAGATTCAGAGTGACGTGTGGCCATTTTTTCTTTATCCAAACGTTAAAAGAAGTTTATCCAATTGCACCCCTTTTGAGCCATAAATTATATTTGTTTTCATCACCCCCGACAAGAATCATTAGCACATCGATGTCAACCTAAAAGGTACATCAAGGGCATCCGAAATCAAGGAGGGGATTTCTAAAAAAAAAAGAAGGAAAAAGAAATAAAAAAATATATAAAGTCTCAAAGAAGTACACAACAGAGACAACGAAGCAAGCGACCCAAAAGGGGAAGAAAAGAAAGAAAAAAAACAGCAATGAAAATAAAAGGATGCCCGAAGTCTCAAATCTTTAGGGATAGTTGACTCGACACCTTGCAAATGATTCTTGTTGAAACAATTTAACCGCCAAACACTTATTTGAGCCTTCATTATCCATTTCTTTCAAAACCCTTTGACCTTTGGCCACGGTACAAGCCAATAAAAGTCCACGCTGACTGAAGACTGTTTGTCCTAATCTTTCTCACGATTTTAACCCTGAAACGAAACGATGTGGTGAATGACACAATCACTCAAAAGAACAAAAAAAAAGAAGGAAAGAAAATGAAACAAAAAAAAAAGAAAAAAAAAGACAAAAAATGTGAAGTCTCCCCGTCAATCAAGAATCGCCAAATTGGGGCAATCCTTCCTACCCGAACCTTTCCCCCTCTCCAAATCAAGTTTACTATACGTAACAAAGTTGGGGCAGCCCTTGCGGGCCATGCATGTGTAGGTACTAACAACACCTCCCAATGTAAGAAAAATTCAAATGCTAACCTTACCCACAGGTAGTCATTCAACCATCCACCTTTCATACTCATCTCCCGCACCTTTTCAGGTTCAAGCTAGTGCTAGAGGGAATTTGAACCCCTAGTTACGTTCTCTTCCTTTCATCAAAGAACCCACTGCTTCTTGACATTATTTTGATTGAATGCATTTCGAACGTACATCGCGTTTGACGTCAACATTGACAACGGATTCCAAGCATAGAATTTTATCAAAAAAAAAAAAAAAAAAAAAAAAAAAAAAAAGAAAAGAAGAAAAAGGTGCAAGATAGAGAAAGCGAGAGCAAAAGAAGGGAACGAAACCACTGGCTCATATGCATTCATGCACCATCATAACATAACATCATTTCATAGAAAGCAAAGAAAATTGTTCAAAAATCCGTAAAGGGAAAATGATGTGGTGAAAAAGGTTAGCAGACCTTTATATCTAAATAATCATTCATCCATTAGGGTTTGTACACCCTCCAAGGGGTTAGTACACCTCACATCATTCATCCACAGGGTTTGTACACCCTCCACGAGGTTAGTACACCTCGTATCATTCATTCCACAGGGTTTGTACACCCTCAAAGAGGTTAGTACACCTCACATCATTCATCTAGAGGTTAGTACACCTCACATCATTCATCCATAGGGTAAGTACACCTCACATCATTCCTCCACGAGGTTAGTACACCTCACATTCATTCATCTACAGGGTTTGTACACCCTCCACGAGGTTAGTACACCTCGTATCATTCATTCCACAGGGTTTGTACACCCTCCACGAGGTTAGTACACCTCATATGATTCATCCACAGGGTTTGTACACCCTCCACGAGGTTAGTACACCTCGTATCATTCATTCCACAGGGTTTGTACACCCTCCAAGGGGTTAGTACACCTCACATCATTCATCCACAGGGTTTGTACACCCTCCACGAGGTTAGTACACCTCGTATCATTCATTCCACAGGGTTTGTACACCCTCCAAGAGGTTCGTACACCTCACATCAGTCATCCATAGGGTAAGTACACCTCATATCATTCATTCCACAGGGTTTGTACACCCTCCACGAGGTTAGTCCACCTCATATCATTCATCCATAGGGTTGGTACACCCTCCACGAGGTTATTAGACCTCATTCACTTCCATAGGGTTGGTACACCCTCCATAATGTCTACACACCCCAATTCTCTTAGCCTTGTTCGTTTTGTTTAGATTTCCCTGTTTATTTCTCTCTCATTCTGTTTGAAATCCAGACGAAATTAGTATTTCTATCTTTACTTATCTTTTACTCTGATAATATAAAAACGTCGTTTGTCATATTATCTAGTAAAATCTAAGTAAAGAGGGGCATCTGTCAATACCCAATTTCGTCCGGATTATTTTTATAGTTTTATTGCATTTTGGTTGCCACATATTTAATCTTTTATTATTCATTTCCTTTATTGCTTATTTTGTTACTTATTTATTATTATTATTATTATTATTTTTTAATTCTTTGTTTCAATATTAATTCTTATTTTTTTTTAATTCTTATTTTTTTTTTGTTGTTTCTTATTTATTTATTTATTTTTGATTCATTTTAATTTTAATTAAATTTTTATCTTTTCATTTTGTTTATAATTAAAAAAAAATTAAAAAAAAAATTAATTAATTAAAAAATTATTATTAGTTAAAAGGTTTTAAAATTAAAGAAAAAATAAAAATGAATCAAAAGAGTTAGAAAAGGACAAAATTGGCAAAAAGGAGGGGACAGTGGAGGAAAACGGCTCTGCTGCGGGAGGCAAAAATTGGTTTTGTGCAGGCAAGGACAAGGCAAGTTTTGGGGAGAGCAGAGGCGCGATTTGGTTTTGGCAGGAGGCACAGCAGAGGGATTGAATTGGCAAAAAGCAATGAAGAAGAGAAAGTGAAATAGACACACAGAAAAGGGACAGGGAGCAGAATCAAAGGGACTCTCTCAAAAAGAAAAAAACTCCCCTCATTGTATCAAGAATCGACGACCAGAGAAGCCAACTTCCTGGGAGGTTCAGACCTGCACCGAGAGAAGAGAAGGAGATTATCACAAAGAAAAAAGAAGAAGGAAACTCCAGCATTTAGGTAAGTCGTCCATCCCCGTTCTCCATCCTAGTTTGATCTTTAAGGTAATCAATATTGTAGGTTAATGTGCACGTACTCAATATTGCATTGTTGTTCTTTTCCTTTCTTCCTTCTTCGTGCTACGTTCACTGCCTAATGTTTCTGCTACCAACGCGTCTCCGTTCGCTTCCCATGAGCACATGAACGCGCCTTACACCACGAGGCTTCACTTTCCTTTTCTCCTGGGTTCTGGTCTCTCATAACACTCAACATCCCTTTTCATCTCCAACGCCTGATACCACACGACCAAACCTCAATATTGGATCCCCCTCCCCGAATCATCAACCATATTCACTTCAACCATATTCATTTGCCACAACCATCACATACAACCACATACTCCTTCATCTTCAGAAATTCAACTCAAGCAGAGACCCCAACCCATACACCATTATCACGGAACCTCCATCCCAACTCACGCATAACACCACCATCCTCAACCTGCATTGCACAAAGCCACAGCCAAGAACAGTGACCAATCTCCGACACCCATCATCCACATTCACCCACTGCCACAAGCCATACTTATACCACGGGGACACCTAACATCTTCATCCTTATACCACCTCCAGCATCATCATCTCTAACACTACTACCAACACCCCACGGCCAACCCATCATTTTCATCCCTTACCTTCTTCATTTTCAACACCTCATCTCCATCTTCAACCATAATCCACTCCCAAAGTCCCTTTTCTTCCTCTCACCACTTTCATCTCCAGCACCACTTCCAGCATCATCACTCTCATCTCCCCAACATCTCCGACGCCACCTCCAACAAGCATAACCCAATCAACATAAGGCAGAACAAATCCAGCATTCACCCCTCACATTCAGATGTACACAACACACACTCGTAATTTTCAAATTCATCAGTAAGTCAATAAAAAAAAGAGAGATAAAAATTAGGGGAAGAAGAGAGGGAAATGTGGTTTTGCGGGGACGATTAGCAGCCGAGAAAGCCCTCGAACGGAGAGGGAGGAAAGTGACACTGGTGGCGCCGGTGAAGAAGCGCGCTCCAGCTAGAGGCGACGGTGGCCGGCTCTGGCAGAGGCGGCGGCAGGAGGTGCCCAAGGTGGAAAAGCCTCAACCCTAGGCTAGTGCGAGAGAGAGAGGGGGAGAGAACGCCGTGGCCAGCCGTGGTTCCGGTGGTGCTTGGGGTCGCCGCCGACGCCGAGACGGGTGGAAGGTGGTGGCGCGGTGGCTGGTTGGAAGAAGTAGTGGCGTAGGTGGCGCGGCGTGCCTCCCAGCCCTAGGTTTTCCTGGTCAGAGAGAAAGAGATCTGGGTCTCGATGGAAGGAGACAGCTTTGAGCGTAGAGTGAGAGAACCCATAGAGGAATTCTAGGTTAGAAGCCACCGGGTGGGCCAAGCCCAGAACGAACACACGTTTTGGCCTTTTTCGAACGTTCGGCATCTAATTGCCTAACGAACGCCCATCTTCCCAACGAACGCTCGTCCATAACGAGCGTTCGTCATCCGCCCATCTTCCCAACGAACGCTCGTCCATAACCAGCGTTCGTCATCCGCCCATCTTCCCAACGAACGCTCGTCCATAACGAGCGTTCGTCATTCGTCATATCACCCAACGAACGCTCGTCCATAATGAGCGTTCGTCATCACGCCTCATCTCCCCAACGAACGCTCGTTCCCCAACGAGCGCTCGTCGACCAGCCTCCTCTTCTCAGCGTCCGTTCGCACATCACCAAATGAACGCTCGTCATCTACCCTTCTGTACTCAACGTACGTTCGTCATATCACCCAACGAACGCTCGTCCATAATGAGCGTTCGTCATCACGCCTCATCTTCCCAACGAACGCTCGTCCACAACAAGCGCTCGTCTTTCCGCCTCTTTCCCAACGTCCATTCAACCTTCACACCAACGGACGCTCGTTATACAAAAGAACGAGCGCTCGTTAACCTTAAGCTTTTCTCGACTGACCATTCAACCTTCTCACGAACGAGCGTTCGTTAACCTTGAACCTTTTCGACCGTGCGCGTTCGTTTTCTCCCCTTTCAAACGTTCTTCCCGTATCCTACGCGACCGTTCGCCATCAACTGTGCATGCAACCGTTCGTCCTTTAACTTTCACGAACGTTCGTCCTCCACCATTCGTACTTTGCTTTTTCGAACGTTCGTCCATACTGATCTTTAGGACGTTCGGCCATACAAAGAGTCAACTGTTCGGTCATAATGTATTAATGAGCGTTCGGTCTTCGTTTGAACGTTCGGTCTCAATGACGTTTGTCTCCAAGCGTTCGGTTTTAATCTTTCGTTCAGGAAGCAAATAGCGCTCGCGCAGGTCACTCCTTATTCTGGCGCTCGTCCTAATCACTCTTCTTCTGCCGCTCGTCCAATTCATGTCTTCCACGGACCGCTCGTTAACCAAGCTTTTCGACTGACCGTTCGAATTTTATCTATTTTGGCACCCCATTTTGTTGTTTTTATTTACTATTTATTTATTTATTTGCCTTTTTATTCATCTTATTTCATTTCATTTTATTTTATTTATTTCTTTTAAATATCCACTTATTTCAAAATATATATACAATAATTTTACTTATAAAAAAAATAAAATTAACAAAAATGTTTTAAAGGTTTAGGCACATGTGTGATCGCACGCATCGTCCTTGTGCTGAAAACCTTTTCTCTTTCTTAATTAAAATTCCAAAAATATGTTTTAAAGGTTTAGGCACATGTGTGATCGCACGCATCGTCCTTGTGCTGAAAACCTTTTCTCTTTCCTAATTAAAATTCCAAAAAAATATGTTTTAAAGGTTTAGGCACATGTGTGATCGCACGCATCGTCCTTGTGCTAAAAACCTTTTCTTTTCCTTAAAAAAAAATTAACCAAAAAATATGTTTTAAAGGTTTATGCACATGTGTCATCGCACGCATCGTCCTTGTGCTAACAACCTTTTCTCTTTCTTAAACAAAATACAAAAAATGTATAAAATCTTCAAAAAAACCGAAAACATCAACAATTTTAAACAACAAATAGTCTTGCTACCCAGAACTACGTGATCCTTGATTCTCCATCAAAAGTGGAGATACGTAGGAGCAAGGCTAGCCCTTGTCAGGTTCACTTTCCCAAAAATCCAAATTTATCCATAATCATTTTCCAAACAAAATTTTCTAAACAATTTTCAAACAAATTTTCAAGCAGTTTTCTAAAAGAACTACGTAACCCTGATTTCTCATTTTGAATGAGAATACGTAGGAGCAAGGTCAATCCTTGTCGGGCCCAAAAAACTAAAAAAATATGTTTTGTTTATTTAGAATTTTTATTTTAGGGGATAGTTAAACATTTTGAAAACCACATCATATTCGTGCATTTAGTTAAAGGTACTGCCTTAGGGCAGGCGTTGTGGGGTGCTAACACCTTCCCCACGCGTAACCGACTCCCGAACCCAATCTTTGGTTTTCGTGGACCGTGCTTTATTATTTTATGGTTTTTCCGTAGTTTTCCAGAATAAACTATGGTGGCGACTCCAAAATCTCTTTTCTAAAACCCGCATTTCTTTTTGGATCGTCGTCCCGTCGCGATTCCGGTTGCGACAGCTACCAATCAATAGTTAATGGCCTGTATTAGTTATGTGAAGGAGTCCAGTGAGTAAAAAGAATTCAAATTTTGCACTGTACATTTTAGGAATCTTTTCCTCTTCGTTCAAGAATCTCTGCCACTCCAACTTAAAGTAAAAGCAACATTGTGCATGGCAAAGCAAATCCTACACGTGAACTCCTAGCAACAAAGTGCGTTTAGTGGAATCGGTTCTCTGGTGACTTGGAATCGATTACAAAGCTTAAGCTAATAAGATACTTCAACTTTTGTGAAGTAAATATGATAAAATCATAGTAGGGTCATTTGGTCATTTCTTCGTGAATCAGAAAAATTCGAGCAAATTGGCAAGATATAAAAACGTCAGCCATCCCTCAAATTTGTGCCCTCGCTCGCTTTACAATCAGCGAAAACGAATGTATAATTCCTCACAAATATGTTTTTGCGTATCAGTGTGAATAATACCATCCACGCAAATGAACAAAATGTAAGAGAAAAAAGCAACGGTTTGCTGCCAACTTCCCTCAAGCCTCCTTTCTCCTATTGTGTTGGCACCGTAGATCCAAAAAATGCTCTCCAAGACATGATTACCGCGACAGTCCTAGAGCAGTAAATTTGTGAACCTATTTCAATCCCGGGATTAACTACACAGTGCCTGTTTTTTTATGAGGAAACCTTCCTTCTACATTTTCGTTCCAAGAGAAACTGAAAGAGATTCACCTCTTTTCCATTATCAGTTCCTTAATTATTCCATCCATCTACCATCAGTTCTCCATTATCAATATCACAACCATCTTTATCTTCATCTTCACTCCCTTCACAAACCAACCAATGAGCCCAAAATAATATCCCTCTAATTCAACAACGCACCCTTATTTTTTTTTCCTCCAGTCTCCCTCTGGAACTTCCAATCCTCTCCAACTTGGTCTCATCAGCCCCACTTAGCTTCAACTTCACCTACACCTTCGAACCATAAAAGGATCATCATCATCACTTGGTCTCATGCAAAAATAATTTTATTTTGTCACTATTTTATTTAAATTATGCATATTTGATCTTATAGAGAACAAGAAGTCATATTGTTTACGAAATATTTGCTGTAACTTGTTCAAGACAATAGTAAAAGAATTTAATTAAAATCAAAAACTTTATAAATAAATAAACACATTAATGTAACTAATGAGAAATAATGAGCATAAATAACGCTTTTAAGAAAATAAATTAAATTAATTATGTATTTTTCATTGATTTGTGTAATTTTATTAAAAAACATAATATTAGAAAATACAGAGAAAGTGCAATCTGAATAATAACTGTTTTGAGAAGACATGATAATCAAAATATTATTATTGTATTAGCAAAACCTCGAGAGAGTAAATGAAAAATAATTCTTTAATGATATGTTTTAAATTTATTATTGTACTAGCTTCTTCCTAAGATTATTAAAAAAATGAAAACGATTTTTAAAATTATTACATTTACAAATTTAAAATAATTATATAAATATTTCTTACAAACTAACTTATCTATAAACTAATTATAATCTAATAAAATATGCATAGCTGCTCCTACTGACATATGAGCAAAAGTGATCATAAGTCCCACATCGGCCGAAACTTAGACTAAGCAAGTCTTTATAAATTTTCTGACAAGGAGCTCAGCTCGCCGAGTTGGATAGCGTCAACTTGTGACTCAAGCGAGGGCATCATGGTGGTGGGATAATGCTCTGACATCGCTGGGTTGGGCTTTGACAGCAAGGTGCTGGCCTGCCCGCTCCAAGTTGAGAGCTGGCCCATGGGACCTGAGCGAAGGCGCAGGTTTCTTGGGTCCTAGAGTGGAGGGCACCACGTGAGGCTGGTTTCACAGAGCAGCGAAAACCTCCCTCTCCTGACAGTGGAAGGATAACAGGCTGCTGCAGTCACTGCCCTGTGTGCCCAGCGAGCCTAGTCCTTAGACCACCACTATTTTTGTTTTGTTTAATTAACTCACTGTTAGTTTCTTTTGTTTTGCTAAGCTTGTATGCTTTTTGCAGACCAAAGTTTCTGCCCTATTCGACATATACCATGGGAACCAGAGGAGTAATTGGAGACAAGTGGAACATGACAATTCTTTGGGCTTGTGCTATTTTGAACCCTTGGTTGGGCTTCTGCTATTTCTTTTCCCATTCATACTTTGTTCAATTACAATCTTCTTTTCATAACTACAATTGTCTAGACCAGTATACGGTTGCTGTAGAAAGCAAAACAATAGAATTAATGGTAATACAAATTATCTTTGAGAATTTAAAATGGCAACAAATAAGCTAAAATGTTCATTTGGGAATATTGAATACTTAAAAGTTAGCTTATATTGCATTTGCATGGCTACATAAGAATTTATAATAAAATCTTGCAATTTTAGATATCATTATCTTATCCTTTTTTCCTTCGCTTAGATGCTGTTCATATGACACTATGCTTTATCTGTATAAACGTTCCTGATAGTATGCAGTTTGTTGATGACCACAGTGATTGGCATTCGTTCATCAGGTGCATTTGCAGAGCACGACATTCCAATTTGCATCAGAGACACAAAGCAATCCTCAATCAAACCTTTAGCCATTCCTTCAATCTCTTCACACTCAGACTCTTCACTTTCCTCATCAAAGTCTTGTTCACAGACTAATGAAGGATCAAGGATATCCATGACATTGTTAGATAGAGCCATTGCTACAAACTGCTGAATTCCCGTGCCACCTTCAAATGCTTCATCTGTCGGCCTTTTTCCAGTGAAAATTTCCAGTAACAGTATCCCATAGCTGTATATATCTCCAAGTGTGGAAGGCTTCCCACCCATACCATACTCTGCATGTGAGCTATTTGTTGGTCATTCTTAATCAATGTAATATAATTACAGTTTAGCACTTAGAATTTTGTATAACACACCTGGAGGGATGTAGCCAATAGAACCCCTTAGGTTAGCTGATATAACTGGTTGTGTGGATAACTTGTTTGATTCTTCATACAGAAATGTAGCTAATCCAAAGTCACCAAGACGGGCAACCATATCATTGTCAAGAAGCACGTTACTTGGCTTTATGTCACAATGAACAATTGGAGTTTCACAGAAGTGGTGGAGGTATTCCAGTGCACATGAAACATCAATTGCTATGTTCAGTCTTTGAGTGAATGTCAATGTCTTTTTCTGAAATTGCAAATTTCTTATAGGATGCAACCAGTCTTCTAGACTTCCATTAGGCATGTACTCAAACACTAGAGCTTTGAAGTCATTGCCTTGATGATCAACTCCTGACATTATTGTACTAAAATGTTGATCAACTTCCATTAGGCAATGTTGGCATTCTCGTGGCCGCACATGGCACTGCATTAGGGTTTCGTTTTAGGGATTTTGGGGTTTTTGATTTTGGGTTGAGTCTGAAGAAGAAGACCTGCGTTTTGTTCTTGTTTTCTGTGTTTTGTTTTGATTGAATTGAAAAATAAATGAAAGGAAAGAAATATAACGTAGATAAACTTTTAAAATGAAAAGTAATCAAAAGGAAATAAAAACGTAAGGCAACGTTTAAAATGAAAAGTAATAAAAAAAATCTACTTTCTTCTGTAATGTGTCAGCCACCTCAGTTAAGTAACCGCCTCTAGCGTGCCACGTCAATCACACACTAACTTCGTTGAGTCTAATTTAACGGTAGGGATACAATTGTTGCAATTTTCACAAAATTAGGATCCAATTGAGAAATTGAAAAAGAACAGGACAAAATTGAGATTCTCTTCAAAAATAGGGATCTCCTGAATGATTAAACCTGTATTTTATGAAATGTATTCAAAAAATAATTTAAAATGTGTGTTCAGAATATATTTTTGAATTTAAAAATATTTTTTAATTACACAATCTAAATTTTAAAAACATTTATTCTCAATAATACAATTTGAAAGGTATTTTTACAATTAAAAATACATTTTATATAAGAAAAATGTATATTCTAAATTGTATAATTTAAAACGTATTATAAAAAATTAATATTTTGACATAAATTTTTTAACATACTTTATATCAATGTGTAATTAGTTCATTTTTATTTTTTTAAGTAGAAAATTAAACAACACATTTTCAATTTTCCACATGTAAGAGTGAAAATATGTTATTCCAATTTTCCACTTTAAAATAAACAAATAACACTTTAACACGTAATTGTATCTAAAGTATGTACACTAGTAAAAAAATTGGATTCTAACACGCCGTATACCCTAGACTCTATATCTTCCTTTTTCCTCGCCTAAACCTCCATTTTCTCTCTAGCCAGCCTGCGTTTTTCTCCTTTTTCGCGGCTTCTTCCTCTTCATCTTGTACGCCTGAACTTCTTCCCCGTTTTCCCTACACTGTGTGCACCATTTTTCTCCCAAAGCGCTGCCTCCACTACCGTCGCCGCCCTGATTCCTTCACTTTGTGGGTGCCTCCTTCGTCGCCGACAGTCCACTGCGATTCGTTCACTTTTTGGGTGCCGCCTTCGTCCCTACATTTGTCGCCCCCTTTGCCATCGTTGCCCCGTTGCCGTCGTCGCCCCCGCTGCCCATCACAGTAAGTCATGCTTCTTGCCCTAATTGTGGAGGCCTCAGTGGAGAAATGTCCTTTGACGAGCAACAACTAAGGGTTGAGAATATGTGATTGAGAGAAGAAGTAAATAACTTTGACCCTTTGTGGCTCCCTGGAAGCTGTGGTTGTGAGATTCAGAACCAGGATGAATATCTGAGATCTTTCCCAAAGGAAATAGGTCCAACACCCTTAGATGTAAAAATCAAAGCTTCAAGGCATTCTGCAGTGGTAATCTTGATTTCCAAACTCCATATCTCTTATTAGGATTTACTTTAAATCTCTCGATTTTAATCTTCTATTCACATTGAAATCAATGAACAAATGTGCAGGTATATGATTGGATAAACAATAGACCAGATTTGTTTGAGTTTCTGAGAGTGATGCAGCAATTCAGTTATATGTAATCGTAAAAGTTCGTGGGATTCCTAGTGCAGAAGTATTTTTTCTGAGTCTGGAAGAGCAATTAAAAAATAAGAGAACTTACGGTGCCTTTTTGAATGTATATGTGCATTCTAGATCAAAGGAAAAGGCAGAATCTTTATTTGACATAATGAGGGGTAAAGGGTTTCAGTTTTTCCAAAAAATACACCAAACTTGGGATACCATGCTGTTATTTCTTCTCTGGTTAAAGTGGATTGCAGGTGTAGAAAAACTTTATAAGGAATGGGTTTTAGAAAAGTTAAGTTATGATCCTAGGGTAGGAAACCTTCTCCTAGACTGCCTAATATTAAGACCATTGAAGCAAATAAGTAATCATAATCTTGTGAGGTTCTGTAAGAGAAAAAATTAGAAAAAAGACCCTACTGCCTCAGTTATGTTTGATCCGAGGAAAAATCCTACACTTTTATGACTCGATTCAGAACCGAGGCAAAAAGTATACTCTTTTTTATCTCGCCTGAATATACCTCGGTTCTGGAACCGCTGCCTATGGGCAAAAATAATCGCTGTCGTTTCCTCTGACTACACTAGTGGAAAAAATAAGTGTTTTGGAAGATATTTCTTCCTTCATCTCCGACCCTACATTTCTTCTCCCACCTCTCAATTTTTCTTCTTTTCCTTTTTCTTCCATGTTTTTTCTTCTCAATCTTCTTCTCATTCATTCCCATGTTGTGGATCTGACAGTGACAATGGAAGTGAAGAGGTGTGTTGTCACCGATATAGGGAGGTGTGCAGAGACTAGACACAGGTTGGGGAAAAGAAATGAAGAGGGTACAATTATAATTTCATCAAGTCAATGGTGGTATAGGAAGTAATGAAAGGAGCTGCAAGAAGAAGCAACTTACATATTTCATTATGATCAATTTACATCAAGTTCTAGATAATGGGCTTTATAGGAGGCCCACGTACAAGAAAGAGAAGGGAGCTTCATCGAGAGTTGCTCCCTCCATCACCCCAAGTGTTCCCTACACCTTTTTATTATTCTTTTGGGTTAAACATGTTTTTACACACGATTTTGGGTTTAGTCCCTATTCGAAAGTTTTGTTCCTTTTAGTCCTCTTAGTTTTGACACTCTTATGTTTAGTTCTTAAAATTGAACGACGTTAATTTTTTTTTATGTGGCAAACGACGAGCCACGTTTGATGCGAGTTACTGTGCCACGACGTTTTGGTTTCTGAAATCATATTAGTGTTTTTAATTTATTTTATTTTTTAATTGGGGAAAAGTGATTGCCTCCTCCTGGTGAATCCTGATGACATTGTTCAAGAGCCTCTTCGAGATTGGGGTGCTTGTGATGAGATCCGCATAGAGCCAGTAATCAATGGAGTGCTACATTCGTAATCACAACCAACTAACGCAATTAACAGATCAAAAAACGGTGAGGGAATAAAGCGAGGAAAAGGGGGAGGAGAAGGAAGAAACCTGTTCGATGAGACGGTGAACGGGACTTCCATTGGAGGTTTCTCGGTATGTCCTGTTGATAGAGACGTTCTTTCTGCGTTTGATGAGGAACAAAACAGTGATAAGGAAGAGGAAAACGACACCGGAAACTGCACCAGCAACTTCAGCAGTTAGGGGTCTCTTGGTGTCGCTATTTTTCTTGTTTGAGATTTGTTTATTAGGGGTTTGTGGAAGAGGGTCTGGGTTTGGTTCAGTGAGACTACCTGTTGTGTTGTTGATTTTGAAAACTTCAATTGCATTGAGTTGTTCATCCTGAATGAAGCTTTTACTATTAGGATGCATTTCCAGTGAGGCATGACCGAGACCGAGCGGAGGCATGATTGAGATCGAGCGATCGGTGAAGCGGTGAGTGGATTGAGTCCTGGCAACCGAGCGGAGGCATGACCGAGACCGAGCGGTGCATGATCGAGACCGAGCGGTGCATGACCGAGATCGAGCGGTGCATGACTGAGACCGAGTGGTGGTAGGGATGGCAACGGGTCGGGTCGGGTCGGGCACGGATAGTGTCTACCCGCAACCCGACCCGCATGTAAAAACCGTACCCGCAACCTGACCCGCTACCCGTTGGATATCCGCCTAAAAAAATCCTTGGATTTATTTCAACCTGCGAATATCCGTTGATACCCATTTTCAACCCACAAATATTTAAAAAATATATTTTGTGAATTTTTAAATAAGGTTTAAATTAAATTACAAGTTAAAGAGAAAATTTTAATATATTTGTTACATATTAAAAAGACACAATATAATTTTTAAACAAGTTAAACAAAACAAATACTGAACAACTTTTGAGAAAAAAAAAAGATATGAGGAAGAAACACCCAGTAACGAAGTTTCAATTTAGTCACAAGATTAATCCACAAATATCTATCAATGTATGATAAAGAATTTCCAAGAGAACGCAAACAGGAACCCTAAACCCAAATTCTGAAAACGAACACAATCACAGAAATCTCCAAACTACGATAACCACCAGGGTCTTCAAAAATCCAATCTACATCAATGAACTAAAATCCAAAAGAAACTCAAAACACTCTTTCGAATCATAACCCCAAAATCGTGTCACCAATCAACAAGGAAGAAATCAAGAAACAAACTCCCAAAACGTGAATCAAAACGTACAAAAGAAACCCCCAAAATTAGAAAACAATTAAAACCTTAATTTCAAATCCCAAATCGAAACAAAATCCCAATCAGAACCAAGAGAGAGAGGAAGAGGGAATGGAGCCTACTCCCTGCACGAGCTGAACTAGAAGGAAGAAGAAAAGAGTCCTCCATTAAGAGAGAATCTTCTAATAGGATTCTACGTATATGTTTGATATCTCTATTAAAGTTAGCTCAAAAGTAATGTAACCCTTTTTTTCTTTTCTTCTTTTATAAAAAAAGGTCATTGAAAGGAATCCTAAGTCATTGTTATTAAAATTTCCCCTTTTTAAGAGTAATAAAAAAATTTAATTTTAAAAAATATTAATTAAATTTTTATTATTTTTTTTCAGGTAACGGGTATTCGCGGGTTGGATAGTATAAAACCCGCATCCGACCCGTTTAGAAGCGGGTATTGAAATATCTGCTACCTGTTACCCACGGGTAATAAATATCCGCAGATAGTAACTATCCGTCGTGGGTTTTATCAGCAGATATCCGCGGGCGCGAATGTTTTTGTCATCCCTAAGCGGTGGTAGTTAGGATTTTGAGTTCTGACAATATCTTCTCTTCTCTTCTCTTCCTTGCTTGATCGTCCCAATAACATTTTTTATCTCACATTCATATACATCATTCATTTTGCCAGGACGAGTTCACTCGCATTTTGTTCTCAACCCCACAGTTTTTGTTCTAAGCTTCTTGAAATTGTTATGATATTCTGATTGAATCTTGAGTTTAGAATTTTGTTCAGGTTTTGAATTGCGTATCCTTTTTAAATGCATCCATAACTGAAACTCCATAGAATTTGTCTCGACTTTTGTTAATATGCTTATCAGAATCTTGAAGATTTCAAAAATTGGATTTCTTTGACTTCCCCGGGACATTAGTAGTGTTGGCTCATCAAGTGTATCTGACAAAAAAAACAACAATCTGGTATGGAGTTCTAAATAAAAAGAGAAACATAAACCAAGCTGGGAGCTGCATCTGGGTGGCGACAATTTAAATAGATGAATAACTTTGAAAGAACTAGATCAGGTCAGTGCTATGGCGAGCTCAAGGGTAGGTTTTAGGTTTTCTTTACTTCTGTTTTCTTTTTCTACTCGCTACTTGGGAACCTTTTTGTCTTTCTACTCGCGTCTTCTCTTCTTCTTCTTCCAACAACATATGCAGAGAAGGCGTCGCCGGTAGAGGAGCGGAGGAGCGGAGCTGGGGATGGAGACGAAGGAGGTGAAGGTGGAGGAGACTATGGAGTCGCAGGAGGATAAAAAGAAGAAGAAAAGAAACATGGCACACAATAACGAAGGAAGGTGGCATAACACGTGGCTCGCCGTTTGCCACATGAAAGAAAATTTAACGTCGTTAAATTTTAAGGACTAAAGTTAATAGTTTCAAAACTAAGAGGAATAAAAGGAACAAAACTTTCAAGTAGGGACTAAACCCAAAATCGCGTGATAATTTAGGGACTAAAAACATATTTAACCCTATTTTTTTTAATTTCAAAAGTACCCTATGTTAATTTAACTTTTACCATTTAATTTTATTTACCTTTTTTAAGACTCTAAATCTCCCTACACCCCTTTCATTAGTAGCTTTAGTTTCATATGATGAAAACTTTGACCAGTGCCTTAGCTTCTATTCAAACAAAGCAGCTCCGTTTTATGCCTTAATTTTACACTCCAAAAAATGTTTCATTTTCCAGCATCCTTGAATCCTCTGCACAGAACCTAAGGTATTTGGTGCCTTCAGCGTCAAAACCAGAGTTTATATTCACACCCTTGACTGATTCACATGTCCAAGTGGCAGTGACTTGCTCAAAGAAACTTGGTATTCATATGAGAGTTCGTAGTGGTGGCCATGACTATGAAGGACTCTCGTATGTTTCTGAAGTCGAGCCCCCTTTCATGATTCTTGATCTGTCCAAGCTTCACTCCATTGATGTTGATATAAAAGACAACAGTGTCTGGATTCAAGCTGGTGCCACTATTGGAGAAGTATATTACAGAATATATGAGAAAAGTTCAGTTCATGGTTTCCTTGCAGGCCTTTGCACAAGCCTGGGTGTTGGAGGGCACATCACAAGAGGTGCATATGGATCCATGATGAGAAAGTATGGTCTTGGAGCTGATAATGTTCTTGATGCAAAACTGGTTGACACAAATGGCTAAATCCTTGATACGAAAGTCATGGGAGAAGACCTATTTTGGGCAATTAGGGGACGTGGAGGAACAAGCTTTGGAATATATATTTTTAAACGGATTAGATATCGACATTTGTTTGTCCTTCAACGGATCTCGATATCCGTGGATGAATGTTGACATCCGTTTAAGAATCCAACGTATGTTCACATTCGTTTAAATATTACTGAAGGGTAAGAGAAATGGACATGTGTAGGGAGCAGTATGTGATAATGGAGGGAGTAACTCTCGAGCTTCATCATATACCTCCAAAAGATTTCATGATGCATTTCCAAAATTTAATTAAATGTCTATTTCACCTCTAATTAAAAACGTTTTTAAGTTGTTTTAATTTGTAAAAAACCAAAAAAAAAATATGATCAAAGATTCTTAACCAGTTTCAGTTTTAGATTTCTTACTCGTCTTACTACTGTCTTGGATTTTATTCTTCTTCATTACTCTCTTTTAATTTGTAAATATTTAATATTTATTTAAAACTTTCATTATTCAAAAAATAATACCATAAATTTAATATCTATAATTAAATGATAAAATCACAAACTAATACAATAAATTAAACAATTATAAATTATCTAGTAAACTTAAAAATAAACACCAAAATAATAATACATAAAAGTACCTAAAAAAATCATTCAAAATTTTGATATCAATACCAATTTTTTTTTAAATAATTTTTAAAAAGTCATATAATTTGTTTTATAACAAAATTTTAACAAAATGAAAAAGTAATAGAAAAACTCAAACATTTATAATTAAATTATAAAATCAAAAAAATAATCTAATAAACTTAAAAATTAAAACAAAAAAATTATAATAGTTAAAACTACCTAATAATTTAAAAAAAATTAAAATGAATTATAAATAAATTTATATTTTTAATAAATTTAAAATATTCATACAAATTATCTAATTAAAAATTTATAAATAATATAATTAAACATTTTAAAATAATTTTTCTAACAATATTGAGTTTTAATGTTTTCATTATATAAATTAGTTAAAACACATCATGTGTGTTGAAAAATAAATCATTTTAATATTTTTATTATAATTATAAAAATAAATTTAATTAATATTTATAATTTTATTGTAGGTAGCTTTATCTTTTTCCATATAATTTTTTTTTAGAAATAGTTCTTTTAATTTAAAATAATAGTTAAATTTCAAAGAAAAAAATATTAAACTGAAAAATCGATTAAATTTAAAAAAAGTCACTTAAAAGAATGAAATTGGTAAAAATATTATTTTGATTTAAAAAAATACTTAAAGGGTAAAATTTAAAATAAAATGTCTAAACTGAAAAAGAAAATTTCTTTATATAATAATGTAGATAGTATAGATTATGAATTCAAAATTCTAATTTTAATTAAAACGTAATATTAAAAATATGCTAATCATTTCAATCAAAATATTTTATTTCAACACTATAAAACAACTTAAGTCACATGGTTTTACTTAAAAATTTGATAAAACTACAACTATGTACATATAGTTTTATGCAATTTTCAACCTAATGTGTTTTATTTATAAAACAAATATTATAAAGTGGTTTGCACTCAGCATTGCCTAATAAAAGATTAAATAATGACTTTATTATAAAATAAAATGAAGGCTTTTTATCTTATTAAGGTACAATTTCTAATCTCCGGATAAATTAGTTGATTTATGAATAAGAATGAAAAAGAAGTTTTATATTAACGATAAATTTGTTATAATATATTAATATTATATTATTGCAAAAGTTAAAAAAGCATTAATTATGAGATTGAATTCTATTGCAACGTTACTGCTTTAATTGGCAAACGGTATTAAACATTCCAACGTTAAAATTTTCAATGTGAATTAATTCGAAACTTAAAAATCTTTATGAATTTTATTTCTTTTATTTAATTGATTTCTCCTTAGCTCTATAAACATAGAGCTATTTCTCCATTCCAAAACACACAAAATTCAGTTTTTCATTCTTTTGTCTTTTGAAGTTTATTTTTTAGCTCTTTTCTTCTTTTAAAATTATTTTGGGTTACTTTTATACTTTTTTTAGATATTCTTGTTAGTTCTAAGATCCTCAGAAATATTCTGGGAAGTTACTGTTGCGCAACACGTGGATAAGTCCTTAAGGACAGTGACTTTACATGCCTCAGGAAATTTTGTTCGTGATTCTGAATCCTTAACAACAATCTTAAGGACTTATGTCTGACATCAACAACATGCCTTCGGAGAGCCAAACCATTACTTCCAGAACCCAAACAGTCTTCGCAAAATCACTTCTGGACGTGTCAAAAATCGAGGTTTTCTCTGGACAGAACTTACGACGTTGGCAAGAATGTGTGTCTACCCTTTTAGACATGTATGGAGTTGCTGCTGCTCTTTCATCTCCGAAGTCCGACTCCACTATTCCTTCAAACTCAAAACTAGTTGAAGAGTGAACTTACGCGAATAAGGTATGCCGACACACTCTGCTCAGTGCACTTTCTAATGATTTGTTCGATGTGTATTGTTCCTACAAGGAAGCAAAAAGACATTTGGGACTCCTTGATTCTCAAATACACTACCGAAGATGTCGTCAGACAAAGGTTCGTCATAGGAAACTACTACCGGTTGGAGATGATTGAAGACAATGACATAAAAACTCAAATCAATGAGTACCACAAGTTGTTGGAAGGTATCAAAGCAGAAAATATTCTGCTACCAGATGAATTTGTTTCAGAACTTCTGATCGAGAAATTGCCGCCATCCTAGACAGATTACAAACAATAGTTGAAACACAGGCACAAACAAATGTCTCTACCAAAACTCATTACACACATAATAATTAAAGATACCAACATGAAAGAGTCTACTGCAAGTGCCAAAGCTTCTGCAAAAAGCAAATTTGTTCGTGATTCTCTCATCCTTTTACAACAAAATTATCACAATTTCAAATCAAAGTCCACTTAAAATAGAGGTCTACATAAAAAATAACGTTTGATTATTCAAGTAAACATAAGAATAATATATCAAAAAACATGTGAGAGATTATATATATATATATATTGTTTCGGTGTAAATATTTTCCGGTGTGTCTTTGTTGCTTCTAAATGTCTGGGGCGCTCTCTTCTCCTCCATTGTTGTCGTTCGCACTCCTTCAACTCGTACTGCTCGCCTGCTTTCGCCAAGGGAGGGGGAGGTACCTGCGAAGATACTCCGACGCTCAAGTCAGATGTGAGTTATGGAGCTTCAGCTCTCAAGAAAGTGATTATATTATCACTGTAGAATATTATCTAGAGTTCCTCTGACATAAGTGGAACGTAAAGGAAACCTACCTGAACTTTTTCCCTGTCATTGTATTTATAAGCCAAAATAAAAAATAACCTTACCTAAAGATGTGGTTAGTTACTCATAAATATCTTAACCGCTTAAAATATCTAAGATATTTTATCTAATAAATATCTTACTGCATAACATGCCCCCCAAGTCCGAGTTAACCGTTCTGTTTTATGGACGTGGTAACTATAGGACTTATGAGGGAAGCTGTATTCGCTGTGTTAGGGAGCGTGTTTCCAGTCGTTGCTCATCTATGGACTGAACGGCAGGTTTTTATGGGTTTTCTCTTTGCCCTAGGCCAAGCAGTTGAACGTTTTAACAACTGAGGCCGAGCGGTTGAGATCGAAGGACCAAAAAGATGCGAGGCCGAATGGCCAAAAGTTGGAAAGTTTGAGGCCGCGAAGGCCGAACGTTTAATAGTTGCGAAGGTCGAACGTTTAACAGTTGAATATTTGCATACATGAGGCCATGTATGGTGGAGCGGTAGCGGCCGAGTGGCATGTGAGGCCGAATGTTGAACGCTTGAGGCCACGAAAAGCTGAACAATTGAAGCCGAAGGGTTGAGGACAAGTGATCGAACGTCTGTGAGACCTAATGGCCGAACGATTGAAGCCAAGAGGACGAACGTCATTAAGGCCGGATGGCCGAACATCAGTGGGGTCAACGGCCGAATGGATGGTCGAGCGGTTGAAACCAACGGGCGAATACCTTTGAGGCCGAAAGGCCGAAGATCAGTGGGGTCGAACGGCCGAATGCTTGAGCGCTCGTGGCCATGGATGGTCGAGCGGTTGAAACCAAAGGGCGAATACCTTTGAGGCCGAACGGCCGAATATCAGTGGGGTCGAACAGCCGAATGCTTGAGCGCTCGTGGCCATGGATGGTCGAGCGGTTGAAACCAAAGGGCGAATACCTTTGGCCGAACGACCGAATATCAGTGGGGTTGAATGGCCGAATGCTTGAGCGCTCGTGGCCATGGATGGTTGAGCGGTTGAAACCAAAGGGCGAATACCTTTGGCCGAACGGCCGAATATCAGTGGGGTTGAATGGCCGAATGCTTGAGCGCTCGTGGCCATGGATGGTTGAGCGGTTGAAACCAAAGGGCGAATACCTTTGAGGCCGAACGGCCGAATGCTTGAAAATTTGATGTTCTGGGTGTTCTAGGGCGAACATCTACCAGCGGGAGTGTATCCCTTTATTCAATGCACCTGGGTGTTCTAGGGCGAACATCTACCAGCGGGAGTGTATCCCTTTATTCAATGCACCTGGGTGTTCTAGGGCGAACATCTACCAGGTCTAGGAGTGTTTCCCCAATTTTTAGTGCTTCAGCATGAACGGCTCTCTAGCGTCCGCCTTTATGTACAAGATGTGCTTATCTGCACTGTAGAACGAGAAAAAGAGTAGCCAAACAAATTAATGCATTTACAGGATTTAGAAAATTAGCGTAGAAAATAGATTATGTTATAAGGCCGATCGGTTGAGAGAGTAAGATCGTTCGGTCTTCGGTTGATTGGTTCTTGTGACTTGTAAGATACATAATATTAAACATATAGGTGAGACCGTTCGATCGAGATGTAAACCTGGCGGTCGAACGTCAGTTAGGCCGAATGGCCGAACATCAGTAGGGCCGAATGCTGGAGCGCTCATGTCGATGTATGGTCGAGCGGTAGAGGCCGAAAGGCATGTGAGGCCGAATGCTGAACGCTTGAGGCCACGGAAAGCTGAACAATTGAGGCCGAAGGGTTGAGGACAAGTGACCGAACGTCATTGAGGCCGGATGGCCGAACATCAGTGGGGTTGAACGGCCGTGGCGCTCGAATGCTGGAACGCTTGAGATACGGATTGCCTAGCGGTAAAGGCCGAGTGGTCGAACGTCAATGAGACCTATGGCTGAACGATTGAGGCAAGCTGACGAACGTTATTGAGGCCGACTAGCCGAACATCAGTAGGGCCGAACGTTCGTGAGACCGAATTCTGGAACGCTTGAGATACGGATGGCCTAGCGGTAGAGGCCGAGTGGCCGAACGTCAATGAGACCTATGGCGGAACGATTGAGGCAAGCGGACGAACGTTATTGAGGTTGACTGGCCGAACTTCAGTAGGGCCGAACGTCCGTGAGACCGAATTCTGGAATGCTTGAGACTGAAAATTGCCGAACGGCAATGAGACCGAATGACCGAGCATCAGAGGGGTCGAATGGTCGAACGCTGGTGCGCTTGAGGCCACGGATGGCTGAGCGTCAATGAGGCCGAATGCTGGAACATGTGGGGCCATACATGGCCGAGCGGTGGAGGATGAGTGGCCGAACGACAGTGAGGCCAAATGTGGTAGAGGCCGAGTAGCCGAATGTCAGTGAGGCCGAGTAGCCGAATGTCAGTGAGGCCGAATGCTTGACGTTCGAGGCCACGGAAAGCTGAACGATTGAGGCCGAAGGGTTGAGGCCTAGCAGCCGGACGCCAATGAGAGCGAATGGCCGAACGGTTAAGGCCAAGCTGTCGAACGTCAGGGAGGCCGAATGGTTTATCGTCAGGGAGGCCCAATGGCCGAATGCTGGAGTGCTCGTAGCCATGAAGGGTCGAGCGGTTGAATGGTTGAAAATTTGAGGCCATGAATGGCCTGGTGGTTGAGGTGGAAGGACCGAAAACCTGCGAGGCCGAACGGCCAAATGGTGGAACGCTTGGGGCCGAGAAGGCCGAACGATTTGAGGGGCGAGTTGACGGACACCTACCAAGTTCCATAATAGGTAGATTGCCTTTAAATTGGCGTGCGCTAGGTGTTCTTGATGGTCGACCTGGTTAGGCGACCTTTGGAGGATGACGGGATCGTTTTGTCCTGGACTCTGTCGATCGCTTATCCTGTTGTTGGACGATCGCTGTTAAGGCGATCGCTATAGAGGGCGATTGACGTTTGTCCGATGAATGCGTCACTGGCATTATCTTTCACGGTGACAGGATCGTCCTTTCTTGGAGGTTGACGATCGCTTATTGACGATCGCTTTGTTATGTACTTGTTAATATAGGGCCTGCATACTGGGCGACCGGATGAGGACGACCTTGGAAGACCGCTAGTTCTATGTACGGTTGGTCAAATGTCAATCCTAGATTGGACGCTCGTTCTTGATGGTGGACCTAGATGGACGACCTTGGATGACCGTTCGGTCTGTGTAAGCTCGAACAACGTTAGTTTGGACGCTCGGTCATGATTGTGACCTGGGTGGGCGGCATTGGGTTAACCGCTCGCTCGTTCTATGTGTCGGGAGGACCGGTCAGTACAGAGGTGTTAGCTGTCGCGTTCATAGTGGATGGCAGTGACATCGAGTTTGCACAAGAGGCGTGAGAAATGACTTCGTGAATCACGGTTACGGAGGTTGAGTGCGACACCCGGGGTGGAATTGCTCAACATAGGGGTTGCAATTGTAAATGTGGAAGTAGTGGCGGAAACGCAAACCTAGTCCTGGCTTGAAGGCGCTGCGGATGGCGCGAAGGCGGAACCGAACGGCGAGGTGGATGGCACGGGGTTTTGAGTCTGCAATCTGTTTGGCGATCTCTCGTGTGGGAGTCGACCATGCAAACGGCGAGTTTGCTGCCGGCGAGCTTGCTCATGTGATTGGAACCGAGCTCCTGGAAGAATCGCCAGTCAGACTCGGCCGTGACCTCGCGACGGCACCGGCGCGGTTGAAGATGCCACATAAGGTTTTGGTGACAAAGAGGCGAAGGTTGTTGTCTGGGCGGCTCCGGCCTTGTAAGTGGTGTGCGCGATCTTTGGGCTGTGATTTGGGAAATTAGGGTTTTTGGTTTGCAGGATTGTGCGGTCGTGGGGACAATGGGGATGACCTAATGGTGCCCCTGTGACAGCAGTGCCTGGTGGCGCGACAGAGGCTGATAGACGGACCCGATTTGGGGGCTGTCTCTGCGCTGGGTCTGACCTACAATGAGGCACGATTTCGCAAAGGTGCTCATAGTGGCGTCAATGGCTCACGGAGGAGAATCCTGGCGGCGATGCGGCGGCTTCATCTTGTTGGAGTAGCCTTATCCGAAGAAGTGATTCGTCGAGACCGAGCGCTCCTCTTGTGGCTTCTGCGGGATGACACTCGGCCCCACGGTGGGCGCCAAAATGTTTCGGTGTAAATATTTTCCGGTGTGTCTTTGTTGCTTCTAAATGTCTGGGGCGCTCTCTTCTCCTCCATTGTTGTCGTTCGCGCTCCTTCAGCTCGTACCGCTCGTCTGCTTTCGCCAAGGGAGGGGGAGGTACCTGCGAAGATGCTCCAAGTCAGATGTGAGGTATGGAGCTTCAGCTCTCAAGAAAGTGATTATATTATCACTGTAGAATATTATCTAGAGTTCCTCTGGCATAAGTGGAACGTAAAGGGAACCTACCTGAACTTTTGCCCTGTCATTGTATTTATAAGTCAAAATAAAAAATAACCTTACCTAAAAATGTGGTTAGTTACTCATAAATATCTTAACCACTTAAAATATCTAAGATATTTTATCTAATAAATATCTTACTACATAACATATATATATATATATATATATATATATATATATATTGAAGAAAAGAAATAGAAATGAAACAATTTATTTATAAGGCAATTTGTAGAATTTTTTAATATAATTTTTTAAATTATGAATAAGATAATTTTAATTTATGAAAAAAATCATTCTATTTTTTTTTTCTATGAAGAAGATTTTAAGAGGTTGATAATATTAACTGGTTTCTGATACAAGAAAAAAAAATTCTACCGATGATTATAGGTGATACAAAATTAAAAAATTTAATTTGAAAAAGAAAACAATTGCTTTATTAAATTGGTAATAAATCAAAAACTTATAAATTGGTTAATCATAAAAAAGAAATATATATTAAACTTATTGAGATGGAAGTGGAGAGTAACTAAATTTTTATTAAAATTTGGATTTTTGTTTGATGATGAACTTATATTTGAATATTAAATAATGTTCAATATGGAAGACTTTTTTATATTTAAGTAAGTAAAAGTATAAATAATAGTAATAATAAGATAATATAATATAAAAATAATGAGATAAATATTATACTATTTTTTTTATAAATGTGTACATATAAACTTTTGAATTTCTATTAGAGGTGTCAAAGTAAGTCCGGTTCACGGATCGACTCACCACAAATGAGCTAAAAACTAGTCAGCTTAATCAATTTCGCTTTTTGTGAATTAGAAATTTTGTAACCTGACTCAAATTTTCACAAATTATTGAATTAGTTGGTCGGATCATTTACAAATATTTTGTTGTATAATTTATTTAATAAATTTATTGCAGTTCAATAAAAATGGATTTACTCAATTTTTGTAACAGTGAAATCAAAGTGTTAACTTAATTCTTAAAATATTATGATAAAATAGTAGTTGAAAATTAAAGTATCAATATATATATATATAGCTTGATAAACAAATAAATTAAACCTCTAAATTAGTCAAATATTATTAAACAATATCCTAGTACTTAAAAAAGACCAAATTGTAACTTATATAATTAGAAGTAATGAATAATTTTAATAAAAAACACAAAAACTGATAAAAATACTAATAAAATATTGATGTTGATGGATTACACAATACAAAAATGCCCAACTTTACTAGGGACTATTTTTCACATTAATAATGGTTTTAATCCCTGGTAAATATGTTTGTCGTAGTTATGAAAACCGCTAAGAAAAGCAACGTCGACAATAATTAACGGGGGGTTTCCAGAACTACCGATACTTGTTGGGGTTTTCTAAAACTGCTGGTATTTGCAGGGTTTTTTCAAAATCGCTGATACTTGTAGGAGGTTTTCAAAATCATCGATACTTGCGGGAGTTTTTCAAAACCACTAGTACTTGTGGGAGGTACTTGCGGGAGTTTTTCATTTCAATACCGTTGGTAGTTGTTGGGATTCTTCAAAACCGCTAATACTTACTTGTTTTACTTATATTATTTGAAATGATTTAATTATCATAAAAATTCTATAATAATAAAATACACAATAAAATAATTTAAAATTAAAAATAAATACTTTTATAGAAAATTTGATTCAAACATCAATTATAAGAGAATAAAAAATTTATATATACTACAAGCAAAACATTTTATAGATTCAAACATCAATTATAAGTGAAAAAATCGGTACGAGGTTTTTATTGGTTCTACAAAAAGCAACTAGCTAACTATGACCCACGAGTAATTACTTGTTACAATCATTTTTTCTATAAACATCAAGCACTAACAAAAGTATTCACTTAAATTGGTATCAGGTTTGTATTAGTTCTACAAATCAACATATGTTTTTCTCATGGTTGAGTCACATGTCAGCCACTATACTTGATGAAATGCTCCACAAAAATCTTTGCTCTTTTACCAATGCATGCTTTCCTTTTTTCTTTGCCTTCCCCAATTTTCAATCAACTAGTGCATTGCAATTAGCCTTTTCTTCTCACTGTCCGTAATAGATCATTGTCTTTGTTTCCTTCCATTGTCTAGAGTGGTGAAGCATCATAGGGAGCATCTTTTCTCTGCCATATCATCTTCGATTTTCAACCCTTCAACCCCCATGAACTCAATCTTTTGCATTGTGAAGGCTAGAATATTCTCTGTTGTAAGTGGAGTTTCATCCACGTTCCAAAGTCCCGTTGAAATATTTTCGTTCGTGTTATTGAGGCATCATCTCCAAAAGAATTTTTTTCTTGACCTTGCAACTGTTTGACCAACTGTAGACACTAAAGTAACATACAATGCATAAATTCTACTATTTTTTCTTCACTAAAAATATAAGCAGCAAATAGCGTTGTGGCAGATTCAATAACCTTTAACATTTCTTATATCAGAACACAGGAATATTAGTAATTAACCTTTAACATTTCTTTTAATGATTCAATAATAAGATTTGAAAATAAGATTATGTGGGTTGTGATGGGAAACATTGCTAACATCAGTCTTCGGCGAGGTGGCATCGTTGGCGGCTAGGCCAACGCTGGATTACACCAGAGAAGTCGCTGCGGGTTGTTTCGTGTGCGGCGCAGGGTTTCACCTTTTGTGCCTCCATCAAAGAGATTAAGAAAGAGTTACCTGACCTAAATAAGTGGCAGAGGAAAATAATAAGCGATAACTGACGATAGCGGTTCTGAAGAAAGATCGACAAAAGAATGTGAAAGGTGTTGAGAAATTTGAATAAGAAGGGTTAGGGATAAGGGAAGCTAAGAAGGAAAGAAAGAAAAATGAAGACTATGCAGGGAAACATAAATACTCGAAGTTATGAAAAAAAGAAAAGGAAAGCTGCAAAATATTAACACTTACAAGCGGTTTATAAAATAACCGCCAAAAATTAATTTAAAATAAGAAATAAAAAAAGCTTAGTTTTGTGTACCAAACCGTAGGAAATTTTATTTTAAAAAAAGAAATTAAATTATTAAAACCGCAGGAAGTTAATAGAGGTTTTTGAAATCGCCAAAAAAAAAAACTCCTTGGTATACTATATTATTTTTGTAGTGACAGGTCAACCAGACTCGAACCTCTTTAATCCATGGATTAAGTAAACCAGGTTCATTTCAACCCTCTTTAAAAAAAACTGAAAATTTCCACCCAACTTAATTCAAATCTATGGTGAATTAGATTCGCTACAGGTTAGAATTTATTTTAACATATCTAATTCTCATAAATAGAGTTGAATAAAAAGATAATACTTTTTATTTCTTGATTGTATTCCTTAAGCTCTACTAAAGTGAATATAAGTTGTTATGTATTGAATTTGATTTTGCTTATTCAAGATATTCAACTAATGTTAGTGTGCTAATAAACTCAAGAGTAGGTAGGTACACAAGTTCCCTAGGTTAGAAAGTGATAGACGGGGCCCAAGCCCAATTAGTTCAGTATAGGATTTCTTTTACTTTTATTAAAACATGTGTAAAAGGTGCTAGGCATGTGCTAGATAGGAGGGACTTTTAGTCCTATATATAGACATGTCACCACCTCTTGTAAGATACTTTTGAGAATAATGAATTAAACTTTCTGTAGAGAGAACTCCAGAAATTAATTCCCTTGAAAGTCAAAGCTAGAGAATTTCAAAGGATCTCCTCTAGCCACCTTCCATTCACACTTCATCTTTCATTTTCCATTTACATTCCAGAACTCTCTTACCTCCACGTAATCATTGGTTTCTCCACTCTGCTCCAGCCGCGTGGATTGACTACTCCATCGCTGCCACGCGAGCTTAGTCATCGCGAGTTTCCATCAGCACAACACTGCATCTGCATTTCGCGAATCTTCATCTACTTCACTCTCGAGAGAGAGCTCTTCCACCACGAACCACACTGTCATCGTAGAACCTCACCTTTCTCGCCGATTAAATCACTTCTCCACCGTTCAAAGCCGCTTCCGCCTCAAACCCTAGGTTTTCACCGATTAATCATCCAAACCTAGGGTTCTTAGTTCTTCTGCTGTTTCCGCTGCTTCTTTTGCTTCTTCTGCTTCTTTTCGCTGCGCATCGATGTCAAGGAGGCCTCGAGGAGTCCAGATCTCTCAAGTTTCGTTTTCTCCTCGGAGCGTCGCCTATCAGAAAGCTAATTAATGTACTGAGTTGGTGACCCTTTTGTTCTATTGTTTTAGGATATGAAGAAGTTTTTATGACCAATTATTAGTATTTAGATTGTCCTCTCATGATTAATTTGTAGATGACTGACCTTTTACAATTGAGTTATTAATATGTAAACTTTGAACTTGATCACGATCTCATATGTATCCACCATATCCTTAGCCTTTTCTCACATTATCATTTTGAGCAAAGCAAGTCAAAGCTTTAGAATGTGTGAGATTCTTAATCATGTCTGAGATCCAAGTTCACTCTTCAATGGTAATGTGTTGAGAATATTGGCATCTCTTTATCATATTGACAAATTTATGGTAACTTTGCCTTTTGTAAAATGGTAACTTTGCTAGTGTTGAGAGGTGTTTATCTCATACCTTCACATATATATATGTTCATGCTTCAAGGGTTGGCTTCAGTCAAATTCAAACGTTATTATTCCTTATTTGCTTAAATAGTGTGATAATAACTTATTTTAGCATGTTAATTAGACCTTTTCATTCTTCTCTATGTCATGAATTTTTTTTATTTCATGTCAAATTTATGGTTTAACATTTTTAGAGATAAAAGTTACTATCATTTGTATAATTGTTTGTAGAAAAGTGAAAACTTTGAAGGCAAAGAAAGGAAGTCATTTCAGGATCTCCTCACCCAACAACCAAAACTTTCAACTAATGAGAAGAGCATTATAATTGTTGGACAAAAAATACTTAATGAATAAATGAAGTTAACATTATTTAAAAAATGACCTCTCATCCACTGATAGTTATGATTGTTAAGTGACAAATCACGTTTTAGGAGTTGTTGAAAAGGTAATATTTAACCCAGAGATCTTGAGAAAAGTTGCTATGAGAAAGGAGTTAAAAATTGATTTATCACTTCAACCTTGTCATCCTCTTTACCATTTTTTATATTTCGAAGGTAGAAAAGTAACTAATAGAATTGGATATAATAAATCTTATATGTAATTTTTTTTTCAATAGAAATGTGTTATGTGACTCTTTATATTTTCTTTTTAGTACTTCATATTGTATCACTAGTGAAAAAAGAGCTTTCTATGACGACTTATTATGAGAGGTGAAATCCACCTATCATAATACATTGACTGGTAGAATTTTGTAATAAAACTAAAAGATATTATGATGTACTTTAGGGAATGTGTCATAATAGGTGTAGTGATGACATTTTCGTAATAAAAGTTACATATATTATGACAAGTAAAAGCCACCTATCATAGTAAATAGGATGCGGTAACAAAAAAATTAATATTATGATGAAAACATATTATGACAGGTTTTAGAAGACCTATCATAGTAAGACTCTATGTTGGTTACTTACATGTCATAATAGTCGTAAATCCCTAATTTCAGTTTCCCTTCATTTCATTCGTATCTTTCACTTCATTTTCGAACACTCTCTCATCTTTGCATGCACACTCCTACTAGCCAACACCCTAACGTCGTCAACGCTCGCTATCGCCTCCATGCCATTGACACCATCGTCTCCCGACATCTGCAACACTATTGCGTCAAGGTCTCTCCACTACAAGAATGATTGAGATTACCGACGGTCATAAGTCGTCGGTAATGTATAAAATCCGTCGGTAATTAGCATTTACCGACGGCTTACCGACGGTCAATATACCGTCGGTAAAAACGTTGTCGGTAAACTTTACCGACGGATCCTTCGTCCGTCGGTAATTACCAAAGGCTTTTGGCCGTCGGTAAAGCCTTCGGTAATTACCGAAAGATCTAGGCCTTCGGTAAATCCGTCGGTAAATGTCGCGACCTGGTTCATCTTCTTCCTCTTCCTTCATCGCTGTGTCAATTTGTTTTTACATTTTCACGAACTCCGCCACCAAAACGGCATCACGCGAGTAACAAATTAATGTCCAAAGTATCAAACAACCATTTATTTTCAATAGTTAAAATTATAGGGAATCATGGAGAGTTTTTCTACAATTCTCAGATTTGTAAGATAAATGTTCCTAATCCAAAAAATGTGGTGGAGAGAACGGTGGTAGAGGGCAGCGGTGGTGGAGAGAACGGTGGTAGAGGGCAGCGGTGGTGGAGAGAACGGTGGTAGAGGACAGCGGTGGTGGAGGGCAGAGGCGGGAGGGCAGCGACGGTGAAAAGCAATGGCGGTGGAGAGCAGCGGTGGAAAGCAGTGGTGGTGGAGAGCAGCGGTGGTGGAGAGCAGCGGTGGTAGAGGGCAGCGGTGGTGGAGGGCAGCGGCGGTGGAGGGCAGCGGCGGTGGAGAGCAACGATAGGAAGAAGTATTAGACTAAGATAGAGAGAAATGAGAGCAGAAATGAGTGTTTGCCACATATATTGGCATTGGATGCGAAGCTGGTCTCGAAAAATTCCTCTTTTTTACCGACGGCCAAAAGTCTTCGGTAAATCCGTCGGTAATGTCGTCTAGCGAAATAATGGGCGGGAAAAATCCCGCTCTTTTTACCGATGGCCCAAAGCCTTCAGTAAATCCGTCGGTAATGTGCATGTCACGTACCGACGGCCAAAAGTCTTCGGTAAATCCGTCGGTAATGTGCATGTCACTTACCGACGGCCTTACCGAAGGCTTTTGACCGTCGGTAAAAAAGATTAAAAACACCGTCGGTAATTCCGTCGGAAATTAAGATATATCGACGGATATTGATCCGTCGGTAAAAATCCGTCGGAAATATTAATATTTTTTGTAATGCTCTAAGGTAGGGTTTACTGAACTCCACGACATTTTCTATTTCTCCCATGGTCTCTGCTAAACTCCACCAACTAATTAAAAATCAACCAAAAATTAGTAAACTAGTCATAATGAACCTATTAGCTCTTGGTTGGACTAGAAAATTACTTTCCAAAGTAAATTATATCATGTAAGTTTATTTTAAACAATTCACATCTCCAACTTGTTTGGTAATATAAACATGACGTTGTCATTCTAATTTATCATACGCACTGAATTTCAAATTGAAATTTAAACTTAATAAATTTGTTACCATCACGCTCATAGTTTAACTTCTACTCCTTTTATTTCTATGATTTTATCAAAATTATAAAAATGATGTTGTCATTTTGATTTATCATTTGTCGTAGAAGTGAAATTAAGAAAAACAAAACGTACTGAATTTCAAATTGGAATTTAAACTTAATAAATTTGTTACCATTACGCTCATAGTTTAACTTCATTTTTATGATTTTATCAAAATTGGTATTAAGAAACTAAATGCTTTGCAACTATTATAAGTTTATACTAGTCTTCGTGTGGTTTCTTATTTTTTTTAGTTTTGAAATTATTGTAGACTTTAGTTTTTTACCAATTTAATAACCATCAGAAGGGAAAAGATATAGCACAGTCTTCCAATAAAAAATCAACATCAACATCATCAATTATTTTGTTATTAAAGTGGTAAACAAATGAACGAACAGAGCAAGAATAATAAATTGCGATGTCGCGGGTTGTTGTGCGTGAATGTGAGAGAGGATGGAGATGAGAGAGAGGATGGAGATGAGAGAGAAATAAATTGGATAAATGAGGAATCTGAATTAGCATTAGGTGAGTGTTTCTGATTTTTTCAGTTGGGACTACTGTACGGATGACAAAGAGAATGTTAGGGTAAAGGTTGAGAGATAAGAGAGAGAGTTGAGTAAGGGTTTGAGTTTTTTTAGTTTTAAAAATGAAAATTATTCTAATACCCTTAACCTTAAAACTTAAAATCGATAATATATAAGTATTTTTGTATACTCTACTGAGTATGAACTTTGAAAACCCATCCATGTAAATATATCACATTATATCTTATCCTAACCGAATCCAAAATTACAGTGTTAAATGCATCATATCAACTTATTATAACTATCTAAGTTAGTGGATTAAATGGAAGTCAAAACCAATACCCACCATAGTGTAACAAATTGTGATAAAATATCAGTGATCTGCAACAACTCTGCGCACAAAATAAGCTCCTTTGTATGCGTCACCACCGTTAGGCGGGAGAAACAGAACCCTGTTCATAACTTTTTCACTGGGCATGAATTGTTTCAGAAGGTGGAGGAAAAGAATTTGTCCTATAGAGAAAAAAGTGAATAATTTGTAATAGCATTATTATACCTTGCATCCGTAGATTCCTTTTCAACTTCGTTGGATTATTCTCTCTCTTCCGACACAACCACTTTAGCAGGATACTATTCTATCCAAATTCAAAAGCTTGTTCCTCGTACATCGTATATAGCAGCTTGACAACCATGAAAGCCATTGCATTCACTACAAGTCCCTCCTTTTCTCCACCCTTTTGTTCATCTACCACTACCTCTTCTTCTTGTTCCTCATCGTCTTCTCCCCATCGTGCTAGATTTCAACGTTTTAAGTCCTCAGGATTAAAACCCTTCACTCTTTCTTGCAGAGAAGCACGGTTGTGCTCTTTGCAGGGGTTGAAAGCTATGAGGGGTGGAAAAAGTTTTGTGCTTGAGGCTGGAAATATCACCACGGCAGAGGTTGATTCTCATGGAGAAGGGGAGAACGAGGGTGCTTTGCTTGGCTCCGATAATGAGAACAATTCAAGGCCTCGGAGAATTGCTCTCTTCGTTGAACCTTCTCCCTTTGCGTGAGTCCCCTTTGTTGCTGCTTTTGATTTTCTCTTGGTTGTGCGTAGTGTCCAATGCTTCATTGCATGCGTGGTGTTTGATATACTTCGTTGCCTTTTGCATTGGTTGTTTTTCTTCTTCATTTGTTCTTTTGTTAGTTTGTAGCATACAACGCCATCAAGGCAAATTAAAAAGCATATTAACAGCGCAAATGTCATGCTGTGCTCAACGAATCAACGTGGTGGTATGGCTTGACTTTGTGGCGTTTGATGAATTGACCAAGTTAGTGTGTAGTTTTATGTCAAGTGACATGGCCATGGTTTTAAGTTGCAGCTTCCAGCTGCAATTTTTACCGTAATGTTGAGGTGTTTTTGAGGTCTCTGCAAATGTATCAGTTGTTGCATTTGTCCACAATTGTTTGCAATATAGTGAATTACAATGTTACTGGGTCTGTATCTCAATTAAAAAACACTAGTCATAGGCTTTGATGATGCCAAAGTTCCACATTTGGTTAATCAGAATTTATGTATAGGGTAATGTGTTGACAACACTATTGAAGATCATATGTCCACTAAAAATAATACTAATTTACAATATATAAGTAGAGGTAATCTCCACTTGAGAATGAGTTAGGTTTAAATTTACTTCTTTATAAATAATACTATAATAGAGAAACAGTTTTTGAGTATTTTTGTCTTTTAACACCGTTGCTACTGTACTCAGCCTTTGTGTTGCATATTCTGTTATGAAGTTGGATTTAAATGGTGGTCCGTTGGAATTAAGATTGTCAAATTGATTAGCATAGTTTAACAATCAGAAACGTTTGATGTTAGCAATTTTATCGTGCTGCATCTTAGATTTCCGAATACTTGGAGTGAAATAGTTTTAGTATATCCAAACATATATGTACCTATACATTAACGGTAGGAAAGTTGATGAACAATTGCTCCACCGAGGTTCTAGCTTCTCTCTTCATTGCACTCCAAATAAGTTTGAGCTATACTCTGCATTATTCATTCTTCGGAAGATGTGTGGTATTATCAGCACATGAATTCAGGAAAAATGTGTTTTCAAAATTATGTCTATTTTGCAGATATGTCTCAGGATACAAAAACCGGTTTCAAAACTTCATCAAATGCCTTCGCGAAATGGGAGATGAGGTAACTTTTTGTACTTATGTTTCTATGTACGCACATATTTATTTCCTTTATATGTACATTATCGAAAAAACTAAATTTAGATTAGATAGCTTCTGCGCATTATAGTCAGTGTTGAAACATTTGTCCTGTATTTTTTTTTCTTTTACATTACATGCTAACTGTTATGTTTATTTGTCTGTTATAGGTGATGGTTGTGACAACACATGAGGGAGTGCCCCAGGAATTTTATGGAGCCAAATTAATTGGATCTTGGAGGTTGCTAACACTGATCTCTTTAAGTTTCTTGGCTCATTTTTCACTTTCTCAATCCTTTGTTCTACTTGTAATACTCATTTTTGCTTTAAATCACAATTCTTTTATCCTTCTGTCGTGAGGTTAGTTATTGTTTCTTACTTTTATTCGGTGCATAAATTTGTCAACTGTCATTCCCTTACCTCATATTCTGCTGTTATATATTTATGCACTCAGTCTTAAATTTCTCTACTATCATCGCTTTAGGATTTTTGATATTTTGATATCCGATTTAGTATGTGGAGACATTTTGACATTTTCTATTATCATCCCTTCCTAGTATTATTGATTCAATTTGAGATGCTCTCTAAGGATATGATTACTATCGTGGATACGTATGAGGAAATATCTGTGCATGAATTACACAGTGGAGACTCTATTATAGAGTTAATGTAATAATCGCAAGAATCATAAATATCCTAATGTAATTACAAGGTTTTCTATGTGAGAAAGAAGAGAAAAACAAGCATATGAAATTTGTGTTTATAACCATTGTAATTTCTAAGATTGCAAGATTTTATTTGCTTTTTACACAATCAACACTTTTTCCTGCAACTAGCACGACCATGCTTTTTATACTAATAATTTGCATTTATACCAAACCACATTGAGAAATGCAGCTTTCCCTGCCCATTGTATCAGAAGGTACCCCTCTCCTTGGCACTTAGTCCAAGAATAATTTCAGAGGTAGCCCGGTTTAAGCCTGACATAATTCATGCATCTTCGCCAGGCATAATGGTTGGTCTGCAATTCCTCTATCTTCTCATTTGTTATAATTTTTCGGGTTAGTATATGACTTATTTGTCACATAACATATCTAATGCTGGCTTACTTTCAGGTTTTTGGAGCTCTTATCATTTCCAAACTATTGTGTGTTCCTATTGTCATGTCCTACCACACCCATGTACCTGTGTGAGTTCTATTCAAGTTACATATTTTCTGAATGTATTTACCATTTTAATTTGCCTGTTATTAACTCTTTGGCAGGTATACTATTCATACAAGTAGTATTTGAAAGTTCAAATATCATTTCCTAAGAGATTTGTGTGTTCAATGTGAAATTTTACTAGTTTTTGACTAAAGACTTAAAAACAGAGATTCATTAGAATTAGAGGGTGAGGTAATTATAGATTAAAACAATCAAAACAACCAAACTTTGGATTATATAACCTGACTAGGATAAAGATTCATCAAGTTGGATTTCATGAATTCATCTCAGTACACTTTCTCTATCCAGTACATCTCTAAGATGACTCCAACATTCATACAAAAAGCTCACTAACCCTAATTCCTTAGAGGCGAGTTCTAAACTTTAATGCAAAAATACCAATTTCTTAGTTCTTTTACTAAGTTTGCATGTGGATCAAGTGTTATAGAATGCTTCACAGAGATAATATATTATGTCTATTATTATACCCTAAGTTGATGAGTCTAGAGGAACAAGTTCTAAATTGTTTTCCAATGTTTAAAAACAACCCAAAGCATGGATGATTAAGCCATGTACTTAAGCATCAAGAAATAACACTGTGAAAAGATTTATATTACAAATGAAAAACTATACATAAAAGAGATTCATCACATACAACCTTAATGAAAGGGGGAGTTGGCTACTCTAAGCCATTATGAGTAAAAAAAATTTGCAAAGAGAATGACGAGCTTTGGAAGTCCCTGCTAGGCATTTTCTCTCGTGCAGCAGCTCCCTAAGGTGTTTTTTGTGTTCTCCCTCCAAAAGTATATTGCAACACTTTAAGTTTTCACTTTTTAGTTCACTTCCAAAAGGTAGACTTTTGCTGGGCAAGAGTCTACTTTAAAATCAATGCAGAAAGTTGGATTAGCCCAGCGAACATGTCTACACTCTTGTCGGGCAAGGCTTTTGGTCGTTGGGAGAGGGGCCAGAGTTGACTACAATCTTCCATGGCTTCAATTTTCCATTTCTCTAAAAAACATGATAAGTAGCAATCACTTCTATAACAAAAAAAATGTTTAAATATGACTTTTAATACCAAAATGCAAAGAGTTCATAACGTGAATACACATAAAGAGGTTCAGTGCATGATAAAACAAGTTATTATCACACTTATCACATGTCAATTCCGCTTATATTTATTCTGATATGACATGATCCTATGATGCCAGAACTGCTTAAATCATGTATTACTTATGGCTGATCTTGTTTAGTTTTCAGGTACATTCCAAGATATACCTTTAGCTGGTTGGTGAAACCCATGTGGTTGATCATAAGTATGTATACTTTCTTTCTTTTTCTTCCTAATTCGGACTCAAATATTGGTAAATATAACATTAATCTTTTTTGTTGACGCAGAATTTCTTCACAGAGCAGCTGATCTGACTCTGGTTCCATCTGCTGCCATAGCAGGGGATCTCCTAGCAGCTAGAGTCACAGCAGGTGAACATAAAATCCTCTCATCTAGTCTTTTAACATATTCGTAGTTGGTAATAGCATCTGAAAATATTCATTTCTTGGCATGCTTACTGTCATGCTGCAAAATTTTGACGGAGTCGTTCCCTTCTTGGAATCCAGCTAACAAGATTCGACTTTGGAACAAGGGTGTTGATTCTGAAAAATTCCATCCCCGATACCGCTCATATGAAATGCGATTAAGACTAAGGTTTGGACTATCCTTTTTCCTTTTTTTACTTGTGTTCAGGTTTTGGTAATGATGGCATTTCATCTTATCCTTAAACATTGTCATACAGCAATGGTGAACCTGAGAAACCCTTGATAGTTCATGTTGGACGGCTTGGAGTAGAGAAGAGTTTAGATTTTCTCAAAAGGTAGGGAACATCATTATGAAGTTTTCATAACTTAGAGAAGTATTTGTATTCAAGATTCCAGTCAATCTTAAAAATTCAGCATATAAACTGGAATAGCAGAAAAAACTGCTCATTGTCGGTTATTGACTTACCAGAGCTAAAAGGGCACTCATTGCTTTTGGCAGGCTCATGGATAGGCTTCCTGAAGCCCGAATCGCTTTCATTGGTGATGGACCATACAGGTGACTAGTTCTGACAGTAATACCCCTTCTTTAAAAAAAACCTGTCTGGTGCTTACTGGTGCCTTTAGTCCACGTGTCATACTTCTATTATATATATTATACTCCCCTAACTCCATAGATAAAGAGTTGAAAATAAGAGTGAATAAAAAAGTACATTCACATATCCTCTATTTGTAATAATCTAATTCTCCTATAAAGAAAATATGAAAACTAGGAAAACAAAATAAAATAAAAGATTATATATCTATTTCCTCTAATTCGGAAGATTCTAAAGATATTTTCTCTAATTACCACATAAAGCAATGTTAAACATAAATAAAGACTTTGGCAAGTTCTAGTAATGAGTTAACTACCAGGGAGGAGCTAGAGAAAATGTTTAAAGGTATGCCTGCAGTGTTCACTGGAATGCTAAGAGGGGAAGAACTGTCCCAAGCATATGCTAGTGGAGATGTGTTTGTCATGCCTTCAGAGTCAGAGACACTTGGTTTTGTGGTTTTGGAGGCCATGTCTTCAGGGATACCTGTGGTGGCGGCACGTGCGGGAGGTATTCCTGATATAATCCCTGCAGATCAAGACGGAAAAACTAGCTATTTGTATAATCCTGGAGATCTTGAAGATTGCTTGAGTAAACTAAAGCCACTTTTGCACAACAAAGTGTTGAGGGAAACCATGGCAAAAGCTGCGCGTGAAGAGATGGAAAAGTATGATTGGAAGGAAGCCACACGAATAATTCGCAACGAACAATACAATGCTGCCATTTGGTTCTGGCGCAAGAAAAGAGCTCAACTGTTGAGACCCTTCCAATGGCTGGCAAAACGTTTTTTCCCTTCACCACAAGTCAATTAAGGTAATGCAACTTCACCTTCCAAGTTTAGGTTGGTTTCTTGCTTGCTTGCATTGTATTGTATTTGATAAATGTTAGTTGATAGTTTAATGCATTCATTTCTTTTTTAATCTAAGGGAACATACATTACAGTGGCTTGCAACCTATTTTGTGTCATTATGAAGGGGATCAAGGCCACAAATTTGATCCTTCATGCCCTATTCTATCAAATTAAATATTTGATTACCAAATTCATTTAGACTATACCATCATCATAAGCGGCACAGGGATTTTACTTTGATATTTTTCGGGACTGTTTCACAAGGTACATGGTGCAACCAAGAACATATAACTTAATGGATGCCTAGGGAAAGAACTTAGATGCATGATCATTGGTGCTTCGAGTGCTATTATTGTAATCAAAGTTAGATTAATCTCGGTAATCCTTAAATGCAAAACTTACCCAAGAAACCAACACAAAATAGTTGACAGGACAAATCTCTGTCCAATAAAGGTGCATGACATAATTTTTGTCCAACAAAATCTGTCCAATAAATATATTTGTATAATAAGACTAATAATAATAAAAAGTGGTATTTCCTTTGCCTAGGCAAATAATAAGGTTCCTGTACCCAAATTGTCTAGACATATGATTAAGAATGGAGAAAAAAATATACCAGTTTGGTCTGTTGGAAAGAAAATACATTGGACTTTTGGACTTCAAATGTTCTTAAGGCAGCTTCTTCCACCCAATAAATCTGTGAAATGACTCATTTACCTTATATTCTTCCTTCATCTTCTTCCTCCATCTCCATCAGCACATCTTCTTCCTCCATCTCCATCAGCACATCTTCTTCCTCCACCTCCATCTATGCCTCTTTCCTCCACTAGTGCACCCATCTCCCTCACTTGACCTTCTTCTTCCAGTGTCACCGCTCTTCCGCTAGGGATGGAAACCAGGTAGGTATTAGGAAGGAGACAATAAAAGAAAAGAGAGAAATAAACAACATAAGAATTTAATATAGTTCAACATACAAATGTCTAAGTATTGTATGCTTACGTTCAAACTACCCGAAGTATATTTGTTAGGAATCTAAATGAGACTATGTAACACTCCGATTACTAAGATGTCACGAGTTATTAAAAATCGGTAAAATTCAAAATTTAGCATAGTGCAGGAACATACTTAAAGAAAACATTATCCAATTACATTATTTCGAGTAATAAAACAACGAAGGAAATACTCCAATTATAATGTCTTAACTTGTAAAACAAAATAGCTTTAAATGAATCCCAAGGTTATTTCTCATCTTCTCTCGACTCAATCACGCCTCTAGAACATATATGTAACATTATTTGCTCACGTATAACAAATTATATGATCATCACTGATAATTTCATTCACAAACACACAAACACAAACATGTTTGGGGTAAGCTATCGATAAAACAATCATAACAACAAGATACATACATAATGATTATATTAACTATAATCAAACACACAACAAGATATATATCTTCTGATTATATCAACCATAATCAAACACACAACAAGATACATACTTTCTGATTATATCAACCATAATTAAACACCCCATACATAGTAGTAATAACAATAGGATTCCTAATCCTCTAGCATAAACAATTCAATCATACTGAATTACTCGATCCCTGATCCTTGATCTTTAACCCTTGATGTCATCGCTAACATCTCACACATAGACCCTTGGTCTATCCACTCATTAGCACCCATGCTAAGTACTTACTATAACCATTATAGTAACACCACTATCAAAATAACATAACATGGAACATCTCAAGTACCATCATCATCATAGATACACCACCATCATGACTATCCCAGTCATGAACAACACCATGTGCATCACTGTACCATAATACCATAGTGGAAAGAGTTCATCCCACTCTTGTATCCTACCTCACCAACTATAGCAACTCTTACAACCCACATGTAGCCTCCCCTACAGGACATTTGTAGCCTCCCCTACAGGACATTTGTAGCCTCCCCTACAGATCATCTCCTTCCAATGCACACAAGGCAAAATGAAGCACCTATCCGCAGATAGAACTAGGATTTATGAGGTATAACAAGTAGACTTATCCTCCACTCCCATGCTCATCAATCACATACTCAAGTGTTAGAATCGCTGCAGCGGAATTATTAGCGTGGTAACAAACCAAGAGGGGGGTGAATTGGTTATATTCTCTTATTATGCCTTTTTAATATTTTTCTCTCAATTCTTTCTTACTAAGCAGATAATTGAATGTAAATAACAGAGTAAGGGAAAGAGAAAAATTGCACAGGTGATTATCTCAGATCACTAGGATCCTACGTCCAGTCGCTTATCTCAAACAAGATAAACCTTTTTCACTATCACAAAACAGTTACAAATATTAGTCACACAGAAAAACAATTTGTAACAGTTTAGAAATTACCACCTCTCTTGAAACCACAAGAGATGAACTTACACCTCCTTTGAATCTTCACAAAGGATGACCACCTCCTTCGAATGCTTCACGAAGGATGATCCTCTTCCAGACACTTCCTCAGACACACCAAGGATGAACAAGCTATTCCTCTGTCACCACAGTACCACTTCAGGACTTGCAGACAAGAGTTTCCTTAGCTTCAACAATCTCACAGAGTTCTCAAAGAGTTCAGAGATCTTTTGCACAAGGGAAGAGTTATTTTTGAGATAAAGAGTGAGCCATTTTATAGACTCAGCCTAATACCCTTCCATTCTTCGAAAACGGGCCATTAACGCATTTAATCGATTAACATAAATATTAATCGATTAATAATGAGTACAACGGCTAGTTTTTCAAATCTGAAACCCCCAACGGCTAGTTTTTCAAATCTGAAACCCCCAACGGCTAGTGTTAATTGATTATTCTCAGGAATAATCGATTAACTAAATAAATCAAATATAAATTACAAGAATCAACCCTAATACATATTTGAGCACTATTACATCAACTTTGATTATTATAAAAGCTTTATAAAATACAGAGATCTTCAATTTGTCTTTATGGATCTTGACTTGTTCAAATCTGTTCATCATCAAAACTTCATCTTTGATTTTTGCTAACATCAAGTACATCCCAACACTCACTTATGCTCCACTCTCAACCACATGTCAAAGTGACCCTAAACATAACCACTAACATCAATCTCTGATTATCATCATGTTCACAGCTCCTTAAGCTTGGTTCACGTCCATTCTTCATCAAATTTTCCATTTTTCACCAAAATGCATTGTGATAATCTATTATCATTTAAGATAATTGATTATCTCAGTGAAGTTTACCTAGAAACATCACATAGGAAGGGATAATCGATTATCATCCTAGATAATCGATTACTCCCAAAACCACACTCAAAACCAACGCGCAGATAATCGATTGTAACTAATGATAATCAATTATTGCCGAATCGAAACACATCCTGGACATGATTCAGGCATTCAAACATACATACATCAATCCTAGATCACATGGAAACATAGTTAACACATCATACATGCATTTAAGAATCACATACTGATGTAAACATACTTAAACACCTATAATACATCACTTGAATCATCCATATCCAATCATTGACATGTTTTCTCCCAATAATAGGACGCAAAAGAGTATCCGATAAAAACACCAAAATAGGGTTTTCAATCAGCCAAACTAACTAAGCATAATGCATACAAATGAGAACCAAGAAGATGAAAATTCTCTAAAACAGAGTTGTTGATGCGAGGTTGTTTTCTCCCAAACTAGACCTCTGATTAACGATCCGAATGGTTAGAATGAAGACCCATATGTCTGGAACCCACTGTCCAAAATCAGCCCGATCCAACGATGAGCGACTTCACAACGACGAAAACACAAGTGCAGATTTTATGAAACTCTCTAAAATAGAGCTACTAATGCGAGTTTGTTTTCTCCCAAACTAGACCTTTGATTGACGATCCGAACAACCATAATGAAGAACCATACATTTGGAACCCACTGTCCAAAAATCAACCCGATCCAACAGTGAACGACTTCACAACAACGAAAACATTAATGTAGGTTTTGTGTTATGTGAGAATGACTTCTTCTCTTCCTTTCTCTCTCACTTGGCTTTTCCCTTTCTTCAAATGACTCTAATGTGCCCTATTAATCTGACTAATTTGCACTAAAACAAAGTGAGACAAAACGGTCCACATTATTTGGCCTATTCTCCACATAAGAAGGGAGCCCAATAACCCAACACCATATATTTACATGGAAACCCCCAAGCATCATAACTTTGTTCTCCCTTAGCATCAAACCCTTTGTTGGGATAACCCAACAAAACATACATAATACATTCATAGGAAAAAATCATCTCAAATATTACATAAACCCTATGTCCATTCATACACAAACTCTTACCTAATAATAACCACAAATAATCATAATCATATACACATGTATGAAAAAGGATTACCAATCAAGATAATCAATAACACATATAACATACAACCATAAGCAAACAAAGGTAAGTTTCCCCATACCTTGACCAATCATAAGACTTTATCTACAACCCTAAAACACCACCAATCTTCTTTTACACTAAGAGTTTTCCGTCACTCTCTCTTCTTCTTCTCCCAAAACGTCAATCTCCTCTCTTCCTCTGTTTTCTCTCTTTGATTTAGAGTTTCTAGGGTTTCTAAATACCAAACCACCCCTTAATTAATTTCTGCACCAATTAAATAAAGGTAAAAGACCTTTTTGCCCCTAAACAAAAATATAAAAATAAAGAAATAGCATAACAATTATGTTCTAACAAAAATATAAGAATACTAATTTCTAAACAAAAACCCAAAGTCTTAAAACTACTTTACTTTTAAAACCCTTATTTTCCTGGATCTTACCGTCTAAGCCCTACATTGAGTAGAAATGAGAAAGTGAAGCATCATATAAGGATTTACATTAATGTTTTGGATTGAAGGTGGTTAGGCTCAAGTATCATTGTCTAGTACAATTTTCTTAATATTTCAATAATGTTTCAATATCAATTAATTAATTTTTATAAAATAATATTAAAAATTTAGAAAGGAAACATAATATTACCAAAATATTAAATATCTAAATGATGTGTTTTCATTAGGAAAAAATTATAATGGCATGCATTTCAAATAAGAGTATCAAATAAAATTTCATGAGACTAAAACATGTATTAAATTTGCAAAGTTAATAAAACAAAGTCGATAAAATTTGAAATTTTTTTTTGAAAAAAATAGATGATCAATTAAAAAAATATTTTAAGTGTCTCTTTACTTATATTTTTTTAATTCTAACGAAATCTCTTTTTTATACACTAATAAAAATCATAATACACCACTTGAATGAAATCCGACAAAGAACAAAGATTAAACAAATAATAATTAAAATTTAACATAGGACTTTCATCTTTTGAAATTTGATATATGTTGGTGGTGATAAATAAGATGTATGACAATAACATTAAATTATTATATTCTAGTAAATAATTTTTTATATAATTGTAGTGATAGAATTACACTTATAATAATGAGTTACAAAATAAAAGTAATTATATAAAAAACATCAAAAACAATATTCTATGAGTGATGAAAATAAAAATACGGCTTAATTATTCAAATGGTTCCCACTTTGGTGGAAGGGTGTCAAGTTAGTCCTCACTTTTAAAAAAGTTTCAATTACATCATAACTTTTGAAAAATTGACTTGATTAGATCCTTTTAGAAAAAAAAAAATACTAATGGTGTCACGGATCAACATGTGCTTTTTTTTTTAATTTCTTTTTTAACTTTTTTTTAAAATTTTGTTGTTATGTGTCAAGTCTTTGGTATGACCTGTGATAGTATTAAGTATCAATTTAATCATTATATATGTTTTTTTATTTTATTTAGTTTTTATATATCTTTTTGAATCAATTTAGTTCTAATTTTTTTTAAGATGAAACAATATTGTCTATGTCCAAATTAAGACAACATTTATTATTCGTATAAATGTTATATTGATATTTTTATTAAAAAATGAATTTTTAATATATTACATCATTGAATATTATTAACCTATGTTTTGTTAATCTATGTTTTCTTATAAGATTAAAACTAATTAAGTATAAATATTTTTACAAAAAGAGAAAGTATTTAAATTTAATATATTATTAGTCCAAGCTTTTTTATAAAAATAAATTAATTAATTCCATTTTTTCCCTCACCTCCATAATATTCTAACATGTACTTTCATAAATTTTGTATATACAATCCGAAATAAAAAAGGTTGTATATTTTGTAACATAAAATAAAAAATAAATTTTGAATTGTATAATCTGAAATATAAATATATTTTAAGTTGTATAATTGAAATATAATTTTTGAATTTCAGATTATATATTTTGAAACACAAAAGATTATATTTTGAATTGTATATTTCATAATATAAAATTCATATTTTAAAATGTACGATTTAAAATTGGTGGATGAAGAAATATATATAGGTGGTAGAAGAAGCTGCCAAGAGATGGATATCCACTCAAGAGATTCACGGGGTAAAGAATGTCACAGACCTAACAAACATAGAAAAAAAGGAAGAAAAGCAGAAAAAAGCTATATCAAAACTTGCTATGTTACTTCTGTTCTTTCTTTTTGACTCATCTTCTCCTAAAGAAAAACTAAGTTCAAGGTTTCGAGGATACTCTTTCAATTTACAACATGTAAATAATTTTTAAAACTCTTCAACACATTCTTAATAAATATTGTTTTTATAAGAAAAATTCACTAAAGAAATTGACAATAAAATTAATTACATCCATCGAGTTTATATGCTTTATGATATTTTAATTTGGGTCCCGATATTTTGATAACAAAATTTTGACACTCTTTTAACAACGTCACGTGTCACTATTCCATTGGTTGTTTTTTTATTTTTTTTAAATATTTAAAGTCTGATGTCAGCATTGAGGCAGGTTTCAGAAATTTGTGATTCCAAAAATGTCTCTTGTCCTATTTCATTAGAAATGAACCTTCTCTCTTGTTTGTCATTCTCCATCTTCGTTTTCGTTCTCACTCAGTTCTCGCTTTCGCTCTGGCTTTCGCTTTCGCTTTCGCTCTGGCTTTCGCTTTCGGTTTCGCTCTCACTCTCACTTTCGCTCTCGCTCTCACTCTTCGTTGCATCTCTTTGTTGCATCTGTTGGTTTTGCTCAACGTAGTCGCCTTTGTTGAGTTTATTCTGCAAAATGGCAAGTTCCGGTAACCATGGTCCTTTGACGAGCAAGTTAAATGCGTTGTTCCTCCATTTCTGTTTGGATTTTGGGTTTTCCCTGCTGTGTTATATTTTTTGTTGTTTTCGTTTTAGGGCTTTTATGTTTTGGATATTTTGTTTGTCTTTGATGCAGTTGATGGTTCGTCACTCATTTTCAACAAAGTACATTTGTACTTTGAACAAACGTTTGACAGAGGAGAACCGATCACTGATTGTAAAGACTCTTTTTCGATAGTTTTTAGATTTGAGTGGTAAAGTTAAAGTAGGTAGGAATATCTTGAGTGAGTTATTGGTTAAATGGTTGGATTCCAGTAGTGCTTTTTTAATTGGAGATGAACTGATGTCTATGAATGAGAAGGAATTTTGTTTAGGTTTGGGTTTGAGTTCAAATGGTAAAAATATTAACTTAAAGGAAGAAATGGGAAGAAGTACATGTGGGAAATACATAGGCAAAGGAACAAGAGATTTGAATTTGGTATACAAATGTTTGATGAGAAAACATACAAAAAAATACCTTCTGCTTATTTTTGTAGCTTGTACATATTGGTAGGGATATGTGAGATATTATTTTCACAATGTAGCGGAAGAGTGTTTCCAATTTTTTTTGAAATTGTTGATAATTTAAGTGGATTGGGTAATTATTGTTTGGGTAGTTTAGTGTATCGTTATTTGGTACGTAGTTTGTGCAAAGCTTCTGTTGAAGAAAGGAAAAGGTACAAGGAACGTTTATGTCGATGGTTGCATTTACATGTTGCAGGTAATTTATATATATTGATGTAAAATGTTAAATTTTTATTTGTGTTTGGGTTCATTTGTGTTTTTGACGGAATGTTAAGATGAACATTATTGTTTAGGTATGGTTTTGTGAGAATTTCATTCTTCCCCAAGGTCCAATAGAGAAATTTCCAAGAATATTACATTGGATGAATATAAATTTGGGAGACAACTTCATGAAAGGAGTTATGGAGACGGGTGTGGTATGTGGTTTATTGTTTGACTGTTGTATGTTATGATATATGTCTTGATAGTATGATAAGAATTGTTTAATTTCAGGTTCATCATGATCTTGATATTGGTACAATGAAGGATAAGAAGAATGAGAACGATGACCAACCAAAACCAAAAATGAAAGATGACCAACGAACAACAAAGAAGTTACGTAAAAGAAAACGCAGAGAGAGTTTTATGCATACCTTAGACAATCAAGAAAATCTAATTGCAGAACTTAAAAGGAGGTTTGTTGTCTTGAAGTCAGAGTTGGCCAAAGAGAAAGCTAGAAGAAGAATAACAAAGGATGGTGGACAGAGTGTACCACATGCAGAACCGTCCATGAACAACGGATTTGATTCCCCGAGAGGCATGTCCACCAATCCACCTCAAATGAAGACGTATGTCAGGATGGGGTCAAGAAGGCGTTACAAGAGCAGAGCGCTTAGGACTCCTTAAACTGGTGATAACAGTTGAAAAACTGTTATTTTCATGCTTAAAATTGATACTAAAAGCAACCTTTAACATTTAGAAATTAGCTTGAAATCATGTTTTTGATCATATTTTTAGAAATAAGAGAGCTGGACAGGTTTATGCTTGATTTCAGTGTTTTATGCAGGTTTTAAGGTGAATTTGGTGAAAGAAGTGAAGAAGGATAGAGAGGAAATCAGAAAAGACATAAAAAGTGCAAAAGGAGAAGTCGCAACTACCGCTCAGCGGCAGTTTACCGCTCAGCGGCACTCAGGAACTCACGTTGGATCCGCTAAGGGGTGAAAAGGCCGCTGAGGGGGAAGAATCAACTCACGCACTTAACGCTGAGCGGCACTATTTTGGGCTTGGGCCTAATTTTCTGTAATATTACGAATAGTATATAAGCTTTAGGTGTTCCTAGGGTTTGTATCTTTGGTTGGAGACGAAGCAAACACTCTCTTTTCCACCCCTTGGAGGAAGATCTTGGATGTTGAGGCTACCTACTCATCCTTCTAGGGTTTTATCTTTCATTCTTTCATTATTGTTCATCTAGTTTCACCATGAATATGGTGAACTAAACCTTGTATTGTTGTTGGGGAATCAATGTAGTCTTGTGAAACTCTCATATATGGAATTTGTGTTTTAACATCTTATTTTAAGATACATGCTTTCTTTCATCATTAGTTAGGGTTTTTCCTCTTTGCTTAAAGCTTGCATTGTTTAACTCATTCAATGCCATGATTATTGATTTTGTCGATGTGGGAACGTACGGGGAAATCTAGATCCAGGGAATTTCTCCCAATAGCATATTGGTTGCCTTTAAGCTTCTGTGCTTCATAATTAATTATTAGGAATGCTAGTAATTGTATGAACTCGTAATTAAGGATAGACCTTCTTGCAAGGTGATTTAGATAGTGGCATTAACATTTGATGAAAAGAATGATGAATTCCTAAAAGTATATGAGAGTGGATAAGATGAAATTGATAACCCCAACAACATACTCATCCATCTAATTCATTAAAGTGTTTGAATTCCACTTTTCCATTGATCAAATTCATGCATACATGTTTAATTACTGTCTTTTGCATTTAAAACCTACAATCAATTGTTCACAAGTCTCAAATAATCAACAAATCATATAGCGAACAAGGCCGTGAGTCCTTTGGGAAAACGATACTTGGTCTTACCTAGTTTTATTACTTGATACGATTCGGTGACACTTGCCGATTGTTAAACAAGTTTTTGGCGCCGTTTTTCGGTGTTCATAAATTTGTCATCAAGTTTTTGGCGCCGTTGCCGGGGACTCGTGGTTTAACTAGTTCATTTGTGTGATTATTGATTATCTTTGACTTGTTTTTGAATTTTGAAATTTGAATTTCAGTTTTTATTTTCTGTTTTTATTTTATCTTATTTTAGTTTATTTTATTTTATTTTATTTTATTTTATTTTCTGTTTTTATTTTTTTCTATGTTCTGTTTTTATTTTTTTTGTTTTTATTTTATCTTCTTATCTCTGATCTTATATATTCTTCTATATCTTTTTGTGCTAACCAAATTTTCTAGAGATTTGTTTTCTTGTGTATGCAGGAAGCAATCCGAACTAGGAGCAAGAAAACTGCAGAACCTCTTCTTGAAGGCTTAGACGAGAGTAGACGGAGGAGAAGAATCCGTACATCTAGAGAACTTTTTCCTTCTCTGGAAACTCTGTTACAACCATCACCACAAGGTTCTGACCATAGCATTGAGAATATGGAGAATAATAATGCCAGAAGAACTCTTGCAGATTACACTAATGTAGCTGGACCTCAGCATTTCAACAGCATAGCAAGACCAAGAGTCAATGCAGCTAATATGGAGGTGAAACCAGCATTAATCCAACTGGTGAAGAGTAATGAATTTAATGGGTTGTCTCACGAAAGCCCATATGAGCACCTTACAACTTTTAATGAGATTTGCAACACAGTAAAGATAAATGGGGTGCCGGACGAAGCAATCAAACTTAGCTTGTTTCCATTCTCATTAGGAGGCAACGCTAAGCTTTGGTTGAATTCTTTTCCAGAAGGAAGCTTTACAGAGTGGGAAGCAGTGTTGACAAAGTTCCTAAACAACTACTTTCCACAATCAAAGGTAAATATAGGAAAGCAAGAGATTTCATCATTCAAGCAAGGCATGGAGGAATCACTAGGTCATGCATGGGACAGATATAAAAGCTTATTAAGAAAGACTCTCACGCATGGATTTGACGAAGTGGAGGTAGTCTTGATCTTCCTTGGAGGTCTTGGTTCACAAACCAAGATGATGCTTGACGCCTCAGCAGGAGGAAATATCAAATGGAAAACTCCAGAGGAAGCTACAGAAATCATTGAAAATATGGCTACAAGTGATAATGACCTAAACAGTGAAAGAGGAGCTCCTAGTCAGAAGGAGTTGCTACAATCAAATGATGCCCTACTTATTCAAAATAAAATTATTTCTCAGCAGTTGGAAGAAGTAATTATGAAACTTTCTCGATTACCACAAGAAATACAAAATGTTTCAATGGTCAAATGGCAGTAGCAAAAATGGCAAAGGCAATTTACTCCATCTGGGAAGACAACAAAACTTGATGAGACTTTCCAACAGTTTTTGAAGACGAATGCATCTTATTGTAAGAATGTGGAAGTTGCTTTTGAAAATATGAAGATCCATATTGAGCGAATAGTTGACAAGATGAAAAATGGTAATCTCAGAAAGGAGTGTAAGACTATTGTAACCAGAAGTGGTAAGGTGTTAGAGGAGAGAAAAAAAGAAAGAGTGGAGAAAGAAAATGAGAGTGAAAAAGAAACATATGAGTGGAAAGAAAGAGTTGAGAGAGAGAGAGAAAGAAGAAGATGAGAAGAAAGAAAAAAAAGAGAGAGAAGAAAGAGATGAGAGACAAAAAGAAAAAGAGTTTGAAAAACCACTTCCTTATCCAAAGAATTATTCAAGGAAGGAGAAAGAAAAACAGTTGGAAGATTCATGGAGTTGTTTAAGAAGCTGGAGATTACTATACCATTCTCTGAAGCATTGCAACAGATGCCATCATATGCAAAGTTTTTGAAGGAACTTCTTACAAAGAAAAACAAGTACATTGAAAAGGAAACTATCAAGGTACAGGGTAACTACAGTACAATCATACAGAAATTACCTCCTAAGCTTAAAGATCAAGGAAGCTTCATTATTCCATGCACCATAGGAGATTTGGAAGTTGGAAGAGCATTGATTGATTTGGGAGCTAGCATTAATTTAATTTCGCTATCCATGTGTAAAACAATTGAGGGTTTGGAAATCGAACCTACCAGAATGGCTCTTCAACTGGCAGATAGGTCTCTTAAATATCCATATGGAGTGGTTGAAGACGTTTTAGTGAAGGTTGACAAATTTGTATTCCCAATAGATTTTATTGTAATGGAGATGGAAGGGAATAGTGATGTACCTCTCATTCTTGGGAGACCTTTTATGAAGACTGCTAGAGTTTTAATTGATGTAGAGAATGGTAAGCTTAAATTGAGAGTTGATGATGAAGAAGTCACTTTTGACGTATTCAAGGCCATGGCATATCCAAATGATGATAAAGCATGTTTTCAATTTGACGAACTTGATAAAGTTTGTATGATGCAAGAAAGGATAGTACGGTATGTTTCTCCATTAGAGAAAACTCTTATTGATGCTTGTGAAGATTTAGATGAAGAAGAAGAGAAATTAATTGATGAATGTCTGATGGACTTGGAAACATTGAAAAAGAGTCCAGTGGAAGATCCAACGTTTGAAATAATTGATAAGGAAGAAGAAGTCAAAGCAAAGACGCTAGAATTAAAAAGATTACCAGCACATCTGAAGTATGTTTTTCTAGAAGAAGATGGAACAAAGCCAGTCATCATCAGTAACTCTTTATCTCTACAAGAAGAAGAACAGTTGATAGAAATTCTGAAAGCTAACAAAGAAGCAATTGGGTGGTCAAGCTCAGATCTTAAAGGTATTAGCCCAACTTATTGTATGCATAAGATCTTTATGGAAGAGATTATAAACCGACTGCTCAACCACAGAGAAGGTTAAATCCTGTAATGAAGGAGGTGGTTAGAAAAGAAGTGTTGAAACTTTTAGAAGCTGGTATCATCTATCCAATCTCTGATAGTGAATGTGTGAGTCCAGTACTGGTTCCAAAGAAAGGTGGGATGACAGTAATTCATAATGATAAGAATGAACTTATTCCTACTCGGACACTTACTGGATGGCGAATGTACATTGATTACAGGAAGCTAAATAAAGCCACTAGGAAGATTATCAAATGTTAGAAAGATTATCAGGTCAAGCATTTTATTGTTTTCTAGATGGATATTCTGGGTACAATCAAATTGTGGTAGATCCAAAAGATCAAGAGAAGACGACCTTTACTTGTCCTTTTGGTATCTTTGCTTATAGAAAGATGTCATTTGGATTATGTAATGCTCCAGCTACATTTCAAAGGTGTATGCAAGCAATTTTTGCAGATCTCTTAGAAAAATGCATTGAAGTATTCATGGATGATTTTTCAGTTTTTGGAAATTCTTTCCAAAGGTGTTTGGCTACTTTGAACACTGTTCTTAAAAGATGTGTTCAGACAAATCTTGTTCTTAATTGGGAGAAATGTCATTTCATGGTAACTGAAGGAATTGTGCTGGGACATAAAATTTCTGCTAAAGGAATTGAGGTAGATAAAGCTAAAGTAGAAGTCATTGAGAAACTGCATCCACCAACAAATGTAAGGGGGATTAGGAGTTTTCTCGGTCATGCTGGGTTCTATAGAAGATTCATTAAAGATTTCTCAAAAATTGCTAAACCATTGAGTAATCTTTTGATGAAGGACGCTCCTTTTGTGATGAATGAAGAATGTTTGAAAGCTTTTGACATATTGAAGAGCAAATTAGTGTTAGCTCCAGTAATTGTAGCTCCAGATTGGAATAGAAATTTTGAATTAATGTGTGATGCAAGTGATTATGCAATAGGAGTTGTTCTTGGCCAGTGAAAAGAACAAATTTTTCATCCAATTTATTATGCCAGCAAAAGTTCTGAATGATGCTCAGTTGAATTATGCTACCACAGAGAAAGAATTTCTAGCTATAGTGTATGCTCTAGAGAAATTTAAACCTTATCTTATTGGGTCTAAGGTGATTATCTATACAGATCATGCAGTTATCAAATACTTGTTCACAAAGCCAGATTCTAAGCCACGTTTGATTGGATGGGTACTACTCTTGCAAGAATTTGATGTGGAAATCCGTGATAAGAAAGGAAGTGAGAACTTGATTGCTGATCATTTGTCACGGTTAGTCAACAAGGAGGTCACTAGCAAGGAATCAGAGATCTGGGAATCTTTTTCAGATGAAGCACTCATGTATATTCAGTAAAGGCCATGGTTTGCTGATATGGCTAATTTCAAAGCTGCAAAGGTCATGCCAGAAGATTTAACTTGGCAACAAAGAAAGAAATTTTTGCATGATGCCAAACAGTTTGTTTGGGATGATCCTTATTTGTTCAAGATTAGAGCAGATAATCTTCTGAGGAGATGTGTGACAAATGAAGAGGCAGAAGGAATTCTCTGGCTTTGTCATGATTCATCTTATGGGGGGCATTTTAATGGAGAAAGAACAACAACAAAAGTCCTTCAATCAGGATTTTATTGGCCAACTTTATTTAAAGATGCTCATAATCATCCTGGAAATTGTGATAAGTGTCAAAGAGTAGGGACGATCACTAAACGTCATGAGATGCCCTTACAAGGCATTTTAGAGGTTGAGGTTTTTGATTGTTGGGGTATTGACTTTGTAGGACCCTTTCCTCCATCTTTCAACAATGAATATATTTTGGTAGCAATTGATTATGTGAGTAAATGGGTGGAAGCATTAGCTTGTCCTAAAAATGATGCTAGCACGGTGATTAAATTTTTAAAGAAGCAGATATTTTCACGATTTGGAACTCCAAGAGTGTTAATTAATGATGAGGGATCTCATTTTTGCAATTATCAGCTAGAAAAAGTACTCAAACATTATGGAGTGAAACATAAGGTAGTTGCACCTTATCATCCACAAACCAATGGACAAGCTGAGGTATCTAACAGAGAGATAAAAAGGATCCTGGAAAAAACAGTAACCTCATCAAGAAAGGATTGGTCACTAAAGTTGGATGATGCTCTTTGGGCTTATAGGACAGTAATGAAGACGTCTATGGGACTATCACCGTTTCAATTAGTCTATAGGAAAGCATGTCATTTGCCAGTAGAATTGGAGCATAAAGCGTTGTGGGCTTTGAAATTCTTAAATTTTGATCCGTATGAAACTCAGGGCACACGTAGAAGGCAGATTCTGGAGCTTGAAGAAATGAGATTACATGCATATGATTCATCCAAGGCTTACAAAGATAAGATCAAATTCTATCATGACTGGAAGTTGGTAAATAGAGTCTTTAATCCAGGACAACAGGTACTATTATTCAATTCAAGATTGAAGATATTCCCTGGGAAGTTGAAAACAAAATGGTCAGGACCATTTGTAGTAAAAGGAGTGCATCCACATGGAGCAATTGAAATATTTAATCCAGTTGCTGATGATCCACAGAAGAGTTGGGTGGTGAATGGTCAACGTCTCAAGCCTTATTTAGGGGGAGAAGTGCAACACTTGTCCACAATGATGTAGTTGGTTGATCCTTGAGCTTTATTGGGTCAAGCTAGTGACGTTAAAAGAGCGCTTGCTGGGAGGCAATCCAGTGATTTAAGAACTTTTAATTTTTGGTTTGGTGATGTAATTTTGAACTTTTGGGTATTTTTGTTTTGTTATAAGTTTGTTACAGGGTTTACATCTATTGATGGATGTTAGGCGGAAAAGTATCTACTGAAGGATACTATGTTTATATACACCTACTGATGGGTGTTGATGAGAAAGATTTGCATCTACTGAAGGGTGCTGGAGGATTTTGGGTTAGGCTCGTGACGTTAAACAAGTGCTACCTGGGAGGCAACCCAGTTGATTGATTTTATCTGTATTGTTTGTTTTGATTCTGCTTTAGTTGCATGATAGGGATTGAATGTTTGAGTGATCTGAGAACTTAATTGCAGGGAGCAAGTGAGGGGCATGAGTAGAAGGCACCTAGGGTAAGCTAGGAAGAAGAAAAGCACAACACAAAAGTGTCGCTGAGCGGTGGTATCGCAAAATGGATTTAGGTTGCCCCTTAGCGGAACCCGAGCCCATTAGGGTATTTTTATACCCTAAGTAACGCTTTGGCCTCTATTTTCATATTCTTCTCTGCACACACACTCCTAAACACTTTCCAAAGGTTCTCTACATTTTTCCCTTCATTCCTCTTTAAAAAAATCTCCCGTCCACTCACTTTCTCACTAGTTTTCCATCTAAGTTTGGGGTTGGGAGAGAGCATCATTGATGGGGCTGAGTCTTAGAGCAGGATTTGTTTCATCAATCACTTTTGTTTTTAGAATAGGGTTTGATGTACTCAATCGGAAACTTTGTCTGTTATGATGGTTTACTTATGATTGTGATTGTTTGATAAGTAATGCTTGATGATGCTTTGATATGGATTGATGTTGAGATGTGCACATTACATGCTTATACAGGAGATTCACAAGTTTTGTGAACAAATGCATGATGTTGTGATTGTGATTATGATACTAAGCAGGATGTGTATGTCGAATGTGAATGAGCTTATATGTGAGGTTTTGAGCTCCAGAGTTTTTATGATTGAATGCTATTACTTTGAAAGCATGAATGACTTTGCCCAGGGTTTCTATGATTGAATTACTTGCTTGTTTGCATCATATGATCATGGCCATTTGTTGGTAACCCTTGTATTAGCCAATTTCATGAAATTACCCACTAAAAGAGAACACTTTGTGTTCTATCCTTTGAACCCCTAGCCTTGAACATGATTTGAAAACCCTTGTTGAACAACTTTATCTTGAGTTAAGTAGAAAATATTTTGTGGTATTGACAAATGTTCAAGTTTGGGGTTGTTGGAAAATAGAAAGGGAAATTGAAAGCATTGAGCTAAGAGCTAAGAATTAAGTATGTGAAAAAAAAAGAGAAAGAAAAAGAGAAAGAAAAGAAAAGAAAAAGCAAAGCTCAATGCAAAGGAAAGTTGGGAATAAGTAAGAATGGTTGTGTTTATATGATTCTCTTAACTCAAGGGTTTTGTGATCTAGAAAAACTAATTTTCTTGTTAGCCCAGCCACATTATAAGCCATTAAAAAGTCCTTGTGATGATGTGTGCTTGTAAGTGTTTTTTATTGTGGTTAAATGAAAGGCAAAGTCAATTCATGTGACATTGTGATAGTAGAGTGAATGAGTGATTACCTCTTATACACTTGTGTGTGAGTGAAACACTTTACTTAGTGAGAAAATATTTCATGAACACATGAACATCCATGCTTAGTTGATTGATCATTCATGAAAAATAGCATTTGTTGGATATTAAGTGACTTTGTGAACATTAAAGCATGTGTATGTCTTGATTGAAGTCTTTGTCATGAGTTTAATTGAAGTTTTTACTTATCTTGAAAGGAAGATTTTTCAATGGAGTAAACCATTGTATTGATTGGTAGAAGATTGAGTTACATCTTGTTTGCTTGAGGACAAGCAAAGTTCTAAGTTTGGGGTTGTGATAACAGTTGAAAAATTGTTATTTTCATGCTTAAAATTGATACTAAAAGCAACCTTTAACATTTAGAAACTAGCTTGAAATCATGTTTTTGATCATATTTTTAGAAAGATTATCAGGTCAAGCGTTTTATTGTTTTCTAGATGGATATTCTGGGTACAATCAAATTGTGGTAGATCCAAAAGATCAAGAGAAGACGACCTTTACTTGTCCTTTTGGTATCTTTGCTTATAGAAAGATGTCATTTGGATTATGTAATGCTCCAGCTACATTTCGGTGTTCATAAATTTGTCATCAACTGGACAACTTAGAATAACATATAAGTGATATTTGTATAGATTTCTTAAGAGAATGTAATACAAAATTATACATAGATGAACAAATGTTTGTAATTTGGAATATATTTTGTTTAATGTTATAAAAGATGCATCTTTCCTTGCGTTACATATTATTATTGTTAATTGAATTTCCTTTGTTATTATCATTGTCAAATGAGGTTTTTTTGGAATTGTTAATGAATAAAAGTGACCACTTTGATTTACTATTGATGTATTTGATGGACAAATGAAACAATGCTTGTGACATCATGATCCTAGCAGAAGTTCTGCAAGTTCTGCACCAAAAATCACACTTGTAATCGTTTCAAGTACTTGGTAAACGATTGCACGAACAAAAATTGGAATTTGTACAGAAAGTTGTACTGTAGGAGCCACCTATGGTAACCTAGGGGACCATAATCTAAATTTTTGTAATTTTTGCATAAATGCAATGGTTTTGGTGTGATTTTGTTTTTTAAGTGTGATTTTAGTGTGGGAAATCATGTTTGGGTATCCCATGTTGGACATAAGTAACAATTTTGTTGAGTTGAACAACTTAGTTGAAGTTCTGCAAGTGTTGCATCAAAAAAACACTTGTAATTGCTTACAAATACTTGGTAAACGATTACACGAACAAAAATTGGGATTTGTACAAAAAGTTGTACTGTAGGAGCCAGCTGTGGTAACCTAGGGGACCATAATCTAAATATTTGTATTTTTGCATAAATGCAATGGTTTTGGTGTGATTTTGTTTTTTAAGTGTGATTTTAGTGTGGGAAATCATGTTGGGTACCCATGTTGGACATAAGTAACAATTTTATTGGGTTGAACAACCTAGTTGAAGTTCTACACCAAAAATCACACTTGTAATTGTTTACAAGTACTTGGTAAACGATTACACGAACAAAAATTGAGATTTGTACAAAAAGTTGTACTGCAAGATCCAGTTGTGGTAACCTAGGGGACCATAGTCTAAATATTTGTATTTTTTGCATAAATGCAATGATTTTTGTGTGATTTTGTTGTTTAAGTGTGATTTTAGTGAGGAAAATCAAGTTTGGGCACCCCATGTCATAAATATACTTTTATTCAAATATAAAAATTAAAGGACATGAACATAAATTGATGTTGTCTTTTGTGGTTCACACTAATATTGAGTGATTAACATTACAATTACATCCATTAATGTGCACTTCAATTATAAGATCATTCCAATGATGGTCAACCTCGAAGACAACAACGTCTCCTTCCTTCAAGCTATATTGGATGCAAAATTCTTTCCATCATTTTCCAAACTTTTTTGAATTCCTGGTCTTTGAAACTAAAACTTTGCACATGATGTCATCCTTATAACCAAGAAGCATAACCTTTGTGAACCCTTTGTTCCTAATTTCATTCCGAAATGTAGTATGCAAGTGTTGTGCAACAAGTAATATGAAGTGAATGACAATGTGAAATTATATTATTCTTGACAAATATTGGGGAAAATATGAACTATTGCAGACGTACCAAATGACTTCCTTGAAATTTGGATGTCATTGGACCTGTAGTTATAACAAAAACAAAACAACAATGTCGACAACATGGTTAGGGTTGGCGAAAGAACAAAACGTCAATAATGGAGAAGATGTTTTAGGGTTCACGTTTGAGATTCTACTTACCAAAAAACACCACAACAGCGAGAACGCGAATGCTGGAGAGCGGCGCCGAACACGAATGCTGGACAACGACAACGAACAAAAAGCAAAGTTCAACTAAAATGCTTTGTCTTTAGGTTTTCCGCACTCGAGAGAGATGAGAGCACTGAGAGAGATGAGAGAACTGAAAGAGATGAAGGAACGCAACAATAAAGAAAATATGAGAGAGGTGAAAGAAGAATAGAAAAACCGCGAAATGAAAAATTTATATTTTTTCTTTCCAATAATACCCTCGCCTGATAAAATATGTATTAATTCTCTTTTTAAAACTTCAGCCAATACACAACCGCCATGTGACGTTGTCAAAACTGTGTCAAGTTGTTAAAGAAGCGTTTTTGTTTCAATTTTCATGGTCAAATAAGGAGAGAGAGAAAAGAGAACATCCATTTATTTTGTCTCCATTGCTTTCCTTCAGAACTGCAAAAAAATCAAATACATGAAGAAAGTTAGCATCTTTTCACTGTCATAATGGGATCATTTTGATAACTAAATGATCCTCATCAACTATAATCACATTCCATATAATTATTACAACCACTCTAATATTGAATCAAAATATAAACTATTAATTACACTTTTGGGGTGTCAAGCAATTCACGTGCAAGAATATGGTGAGATTACTCATTCAGGACTAAGTTTTACTTTGATTTCACCTTTTGTATAGACACTTTATTATTATAAAGTAATTGTAATATTTTTACATTTTTTTTAACTTCCCTGTTACACTCTCGTTATGTGGTTAACTTCTATCTTCTCTCTGCTTCTTTAGTTTACATTTATTTTCTTAAAATGTGTAGAGGCATGGAATCTTTCTCCAAGTACTCATAGAAATAGCACCCATTTGTATAGTAGGAAATATTTTTACGAGTATCAATGGTAAATATTTGATTGATAAACAGAATAATACATTCAGAATGAATTGAATACAATATGGTATATTGGTACAACAATTTAGTAGTGTAAAAATCACTTTCTATATCCCTTATAATCTATTTAGTATGAAAGTATTGCGGTGACATATTTATGTATCATTTATAGTTAAAAGTGGATGGAGTGATATTTTTATAATAAAAGAAAAAAAATATTATTTATAACCGATATATAAAAAGGGAGAGAAAATTGTTATGATAATATTTTTGTAATTAAAAAATATATATTTTATATTGATTCTGTTTATAATCAATATAAAAAATGAATGTAGTGACATTTTTAATAAAAAAGAAATTTTTTATATTGATTTTAGTTATAACAAATATATAAAATAATTTTTTATTTTTATTTTTGTAAACATAAAAAGAGAGTATTCTCAAGATATTCTCTCCTTAAGGTTTCTTCTTGCATGTGGGTTTGAATAAAATTAATATATAGTTAAGTTATGTGTAAGTTGAAGTCATGAAATTGGTTTAGTAATATAAAAGGTAAAATAGACGGTGGAAAAAATTGTAAGTTCAACTTTCTTCATTATCAATTAATATTTGTTAATAAAAAAACTAATATTTTACTACATTATGATATTAGAGCTGTTCAGAGTCTATTGTAGTTGAGATTCAAGTTCAATGTTCCCGCCATGAAGATAGAGATGTTGAAGATGAGTTAGATGCAAGTTCCACTAAGACAAGCTTGTTCGAGCCATTTTAATAGAAACATTTCCCAGCAATGTTATAAAATTTAAAAACAGAGAATCAATGATTTATCGGTAAAAGTTAGTGTATCAAGGTTCTAATTCTGATTTTCCTCAAGTCTAGGGTTATTTTCCATCAAAAGTACATGAGTGAGCTTACTATGAAAGACAAAAACATCGTGCTGCAATGTGAAGTAGTTTTGACTGAAAAAGATTTGTTTCTTTTGAAGTTGTTGGAAGGAGAAACTTACAAAAAAATTAAGGAGAAATCTTTAAGGCTAGTAAATTAACATTATTGTAGTAGATCAGTGACCAAACTTTTAGCAACCATGTAATAACTTTGACTAGTCTTATAATAATTCAGAAGCGTTTTCTTCTTATTAATAAACCCTAGGAAAGTTGGTCATTTTGTTAGGCCCTGTAATAATATATTAGTGACATATTGTAATTTGAATTGAAGCTATTGCACCATGAAAAGGAAGACACAAAAGGAATTCCAGGCATATAATCATATTGCCTACGCAAATAAAACAGAGAACAACTCATACCACCATATCAGCTTTTAGCATGTCATGCTGTTCCCCAACAATCGATCACTTTCTCAATAAAAAAGAACCCTAGTGCATTATTATAATTCTTTTTCTTTTATGCATAATAGTTTACAAGAAATGTCTCCTCAACAACACTGCTTTTTTCCTATTGTTCAAGTTTTTATACTGCTGTCTAGAGTGGCATCCATGTTAGACAATCCCATCAACCTCACTTTTTCATTTAAGATAACAAACATTTTTCTAAGTAATTTTATAAGAAAGTTGAAAAACAAAGACTTAATTAAATTTCAAGTTTTTCTTGTAAATTTAAATATTTTTAATTAAATCTTTTAAAATTTTATTGATTTATTGAGTATTTAAATTTTTTTCAAATGAGTTGTTATTATTTAATTTTTCATTATTTGAGTAATGTGATTGTTATTTTGTTAAATTATATGAATTTATGTAGTTAATAAAAGAATGATATTACAATTATGTAAAATAAAAACTGACCTATTTTTTCTCATAAAAAATGTATTAGATAATAAGAATAGTTTTATTAACAGTATTGACATGATCATTCTAGATTATCATATGAAATATATATTAAATCTCATATTTCTAAGTAATTAAAATGACATGTAAGATAACATCATATCACCCACTTATAAAAAAATAAATTACGTATACTTAATTGAAAAAGTACACAACGTTAGATAATTAATAAAAAAAAATTGCGCATACTTGATTGAAAAATACAACACTTTAGATAATTAATAAACAAAAAAAATTAACAAAATTTCAATAAAAAATATCTAATTTTATAATATAACATCCCAAAAATATGTATAAACTATATAAAAGAGTCATAACAGATATGATAATATAGAACAGTTATAAACTAGAATATAAAGTGGTGGAACTTACAGTCCAAAAATAATTATAAATTCAAACTCTACATACAAACTTGGGTAAACCAAAACTATATACACCTAACTAGCTAAAGAACTACACATATGTTGATTCCTCCTCTAAGGCCTGCTCCACAGACATCTCCTCGTCCTCTGCTCACACCCACTAGATGATCATAGCCAAGAAAAGAGTACAAGAACATACAAAATGAAACATCAAAGAGAAGGGTAAACTAGATAAACAAGAGAAATCTATATTTATATAATTATATACACAATGCAAACCTCACTTCAAGAGGATACAATACACACCAATCACTCCATTCATATTACAATTTTGATGGCTTGAGCACAGAATTACACTTTTCACCCCTTGGGGGTAGATTTGGAGACGGTGATAGCTCTCCTCTTCTCTTTCTAGGGTTTTTCTATCTCTTCCACTCTTTCATTTCATTGTTCATCTAATTCTTCCATGACGATGGAGAACTAAACCTTATTTGTTGTTGGGAAAGATGTAACCTCTTAAAATCTCATGTATTGAATTGATTCTTGATTATATATGCTTTACTTCATTAATTGTTAAGGTTTTTCCTCTTTACTCTTTGCATGCTTTATTTAACTCATTATATTGCATGATTTTTTATTTTGTCGATATGGACACATACAGAGAAATCTAGAACTAGGGAAATTCTCCCGGAAGCAATATTACCTAGACATAGGAATAGGAGGATCGGTTGCCTTTAAGCTTCTGTGCGAATGTAATGCATGATTAATTGCTAGGGAGACAAGACATTGTGAACTAAGTAATTAGGAGTAGGCTTTCTTCACTAAGACATCGAGTTTAAGGTAAATTAGAAAGTGACATTAACATTAATGAAGAAGATGAATTCATATATGCATGAGAGTAAATTAGGTGAAATCTAAACCCAACAACAATATCATCAACTTCATCCATTCATTTTTGTGTTTAGCCTGAATTGATCAAATTGCATTCATGTTTATTTTATTGCATTTGCATTCAAAAATCCCAAAATTTGTTCTTTTGAGTCTTAATTAGTTGAGTAATCACATAATTGTTTAGTGTCGTGAGTCTCTTGAGAAACAATACTTGGTCTTACCATTTATTATTACTTGATACGATTCGGTACACTTGCCAAGGTCTTAACAAGTTTTTGACTCCGTTTTCGAGGATTAAAAATTTATTTATCATAGACTCATCTAGATTATATATGAATGTCGAACTATTGGTAGTCTGTGCACTTGTATGATACATCTGGCACACCCCAACACCATATAAGGTTAGTCCCTTTCAGTTGCCTAGGCTAAACTCAAAGCCTAAAGACAAGAACATCCTACTACTCTCACCACATGCATCATTCCTCTTTACTTGAGAATGAATGATTATTAGAGTGTCGAAATAGACCACCATATCAAAGCTCCATACATTCATATAACAACGACACCATCAACCAAGGTACTACCATGAAATCTCACCCTGATCCATGAAGTTAAGTTCACCAATCATGTTTCATAAATAAATGAATATCAATTCACAAGAATTACTTACTATAGTAATTAATAAGGATACTTATACATCCTTCTCAATTGAAAAGAAACACCTCTCACGTAAATCAAAACAAAACAAAACAGAAAAGACTCAACAAGAACCTAGACTAGTCGCTCAACGAACCCTCGCTGAGCGACCCCAAAATTCTCTCACTTAGCGACCCTGCTCACTGTGTGAATCCATAGACAGTATCTCCAGACTCCAAACCACTCGCTCAGCGACCTAGTTCGCTGATCGAATAAAATTCACAGTGCTCCCAGACCTTAACCTCTCGCTCAGTGACCCCATTCGTTGGTTGAGATCTGAGATAATGGTCCAGACCCCCAACTCTCTCGCTTAGTGACTCTATTCGCTCGTCGAGACCTGAGACAATGGTTCAGACCCCCAACTCTCTCGCTTAGCGACTTCATTCGCTAGTTGAGACCTGTGACAATGGTCTAGACCCCAACTCTCTCGCTCAACAACCCTGCTTGTTGTGCGAATAACATTATAGTGTGTCAAACTACACAATCACTCGTTGAACGACTGGAGTCGCTCAGCGAGTCTACATAATTTTGTAGCACCAAATTGTAGAATTACCCAACTCATACCAAATTTACCAATTCCAAATATTTTCCCCAACTTCTAATCCTCCTAGATTGTGTTATATACTTAATTAGACATGGAAAAGTGTTCCTAAACCTTACTAACATCATTCTAAATTGTTTTCTAACCAAATTCCACTTCAAAATCTACAAAACCTCAACTTATGGACCCAATTTTAATTTTACCCCTTTTGGCACAGTTTTAAGAAACATAGGGACCGTAACAAGTCTCAAATGACTTACCTAGCCTATCCCAACTTACCAATTCAGTATTCAACTTCTAAATCAAATTTTCACTATCCCACTTCCTCTAAATTAGCCCTAAACCAAGACCATTTGCATCTATTCATATCTAACCAATGCTAACACAAATTTATCACATTATATTCATCCAAAACAATCCAAACGTCATTCAATGCAATTCATACTCAATGTTCATCCATTCACACTTAAAACAACCACATTACATACATTACATATACCATCAAAAACCTAATTTCAGTTCAATACATATAATACTCTTCATGCATACACAACCAATCACTACTTAAAGTAAGAATCTAGCTTCCCTTACCTCAACGAAACCCCGATAGCTTGCTTGTACCACAGAAATTCCAGAAGCACCTACAAATCACTGATTGATGACATGAAACGACTCTTAGAACCTTAATTGAGCTAAGAATGAAGGAAGAGGAACTCATATCACATGCAAAGGCAAATTTCCTTGCATGATCACAAATTAGGGAAAATTAAGAAAATGGAAGGAAACTTACTGACTCAAATCAAGAAATTGATTGGTTGAAAAAGCAGCCTTCGACACCAGGATCGTCTAGACACTTGCTGATCGTCGAACAAATTAATCACGAATGAGAAAAGTTAGAGAGATGGCAAAAAGGTTAAGAGAATAGTGTTTTAGAGAGATAGAGGTAGTTTAGATAATGAACCGAGCTTTAGAAAATTTTATTTATATTATAAGATTATTTTATAATAAAATATTCGGTCTCATTATTTTAATATATTTATCTACTCTAATACTCTATTTTCTAGGTTTAAATAAAAAATAAAATAATTTTTTCATTCATATATATAAATTAACCAATTAATGGTAATCATTAATTCAAATAGATGAAACAACTCATATGTACTTGCTTGGTCAAAACATATTCATAGTAAGAATGATATTGTAATTTAATTTGAGTTTCGTCATATAAAACTCATATTTTTAGTAATATTTATTTGTTGTCATAAATTTATATTATATTTTCAAAATAGAAAACAATATTTTTTCATTCCTATCATTTAGAATTTTAATTTATTTTTAATATCATTTCAGTATATTTTAAATGAAAGAATCTTACAAGATCACGTCTTAATTTATATTATGGTTGAATGTATAACTTTTTGAATAGAAATACTCTTGAAGAAGGAATTTTGTTATTTATGATGGTGAAACTTTTTAATTGGCCTTATTATTTATTGATAGGGTTTTGGTTTTAGTGGGTGGGACCAAAACTGTAGGTGGAAGATAGTGACGAGTATTGTGCCTTTACCAAAGTTTGCAAAAGCAACACAAATTTTAGTGCCTACAATTAATAACACCAATAACAAAAGCAACAACAAATCAATAATTCTATGCCTACAGTGATTTTTTTTTTCTATTTTTATCTATTTTTCAAACCTCCAAATTGTTGTATTTCGGGAAATATCACCAAACATGACAAGACACAATATTATATATTCAAGACAACTTTTATTTTTTAAACATGTCATTCACTCTTTATTATAATATTAGCTTAATACTTTCTTTTATGGCAGTCAAAAGATTTTGTTTTTTATCATGCATCATGGCAATAATATCAATTTCTTTAGATTTTGGTAAACTATATCAATATACTCACATGTTATATATTTAGCACGAGTTGATGGAACACTTTTATGCAGTAAACCCTTGTTTTGGTTCTTGAAAAATGTATAATATTAAGTAATATTTGAAATTAAAAAACCAAATAAATTTTTAAAATTAAATTTAGTCAATTAAGTCATTTATCCAACTATCATTAAGAAACTTTATTAACAAATACGTGAAATGACACACCGTTTGTGACTTTGATATTCCTTAATACTATAGAAATTTATAGATGTTTTTTAACATATTATCTACTAAATTTAAGCTTTTTTTAAAAATGAAAAAAAAAACATTAGTATTAGAGGTGTTAAATAAAAAAAAATCTACTTATTTTTATAGAAAAATGAAAATTTTAAAGGAAACACAGCCAAATTAAACATTAGTATTAGAGGTGTTAAAATAATTCATCCAACCCACTTCGATCAAATTAATCACTAAATTTTTGTTCACAACGTTGAACCTCTATTACTAGTGACTAAATCATTTTGATCAGTCTTAAGAAAAATAAAAAATAATATATTCTGTTTTAAAATTAACAAATTCAAAAATCAGAATTAGTCATTTTTTAATAAACAGACAATATAACATGAGAAAAACAGAAACGTATTAGACACTATATCCAAAAACTCAAGTTATTTGGTTTAACCCAACCCTAAACCAAGACAATACTTTTTAATAAAATAATATTTCTTTAAATAAAAATATATAATTCTTAAAATTGAGCAATTAATTACAGTCAACATATTGAAAAGAATTCGTTTTCATAAATCTAATTATTATAGGCTGAATGACTTTAGAAGGAGAGAATGATACTATGCATTAAGTCATGTCAACCCCAATATCGATGTTGGGTGATGAGATCCCAAGCCAAGACGATGTTTGAACATTAAGAAAAGTTAGTGAACAAAAACATTCACTATTAAGATAAACTCAAAGGATGTCCCTCACCGTTAAAATCTACTCAGGTGATGTCAGTACACTCCTTTCCTATGTAAGCGATTCATTATATAACAAATGCTTGATGAATACTTGCTACTAAAATACCACTACTGTCAAGTTAATTTGTTCCTTGTTCAAACCATGTACACCACCGCCATTGGACCAACATCCTTTTCATCTTGCACTAGTCAGTTAAATGAATAGGCACAGATTATTTTCAGAACATCGGTTTGAGAACTGATAAAAAGTATTCGTCTCGGTTCTCTTTACTCAAAAGAGTATTTAGGATTCAACTCAGTTAAATGAACCGAGGCAGTATCAGTTCTTCCAGTGGGAGCCTTCAGATGGTATCCTCCGTGAATGTCATCGTTCCGCTCAGTTAGGACTCTCTTTTGGGGGAGACTCATTGATCTTGCAAGAAGCAGAAATGGTTGGAGACATGAAATTCTTTGAGTCCTTTGAACAAACAGCTGGTGATCGAACCTTCACAGGTTTCAAAATTTGATCTTTCCCATTTTTTTTTTGTCATTCAAGGAGTCTAGAAAAATCTGCAGAATACCAACAAAGCCTCTTCTAGAAAAATCTGCAAAGTAAGAAGAGATTGGAAACGGGAAGACCATGGTGACGGGATTTGAGCCTCCATGTGCGAACATTGAACGGGAAGCCCTAAATCAAAATCGCGCCTCCACCTGCAACAACAATCAGACCTGCAGAAACCAGATTTAACACCATATAACCATCACGCAGGGATCCAATTCAGAAATCGCGCCTCCGGAAGCACGCGAATTGCATCAACCCTAATCGCACAATCATGGCAACTCTCGCCACGGCGGCGACATGCTTTAGGGATTCTGGTGACAGTGGCGCGATTAAGGTTTTTTGTTGTAGAGTTACAGGTCCGGTGATGGTGATGGAAGAAGGTTGAAACGCGGCGGCTGGCGCAACGGTGGAGAAGAGGGGTTTCTGTTTCTGGATCTATTTGAGTTTCCCTCTTTGCAGGTGATGATTGTGCGCGACTTGGAATGGTTGCGCGTTCTCCGGTTTACGGCCATGGATGTGCTCATGGTGGAGAAGATGAATATGGTGGTTGCGGCGTCAATGGGGTTTGGACGAGAACGAAGGCGCTGTGGTGGCGGCTTGCAGGTTTGCGCGTGGTAGCCGACAACGTGGTTGAACGGCGGTGCTTGCGGCGAACCTAATGGCTGGTGATGGTGGCGGCCTGATGCTGGAGTTTGGAGGAGAGGAGAAATCGTGAGGCGGAGGGTGAGAATCGCGAGAGTGCGAGAGGCGGAGTTTGGTTTTTAACCTAAGGCTACTACCTCAGTTATATTTAAAACCGGTGCCTAAACCCTTTAAGTGCATCATTTACACAGCAAATCGGGGTCTAAACCATTTAAAATTCATATTATATGCCTCTGTTGGCCTTCTACTCGAGGCAGTAACATCTATAGGCATCAGTTCATATATAACCGAGGCATATAACCACTCAATATTTACTGAAATGCCACCGCACTTTTATACGCTTCGGTTTCAGTAGAATCGAGGCATATATAGTGCGTTAAAAAAGCCTTTTTTTACTATTGTTGTTATGGATTTATGTATATCTTCTCCTTAGGATAAGTATAATATAAATTGGGTTTTAAAATCTGTCTATAATCTAAATTTATTCAGTCTAGTTAGAATAAATCTCGATTAAAATATGTATTCGTTTTAATTAAATCAATTAGATTTTGACATTTCTTTAATTCAATTTAAATTAGATTAAATTTATTTTGTCAATAAAATTAAATTTAGTGAGATTCGTTATATATAACTTTGGTCTATTAATATACCTAGTAATATACCTAAGCACCTTAGATAACCTTAAGGATAAAGAAAGAGTGACCTGCCCTAATATCCTTATAATTCCCATTCTAATAATTAGGTTTAAGTTTTTCATATTCAAAAATTTTTAATTTCCGATGAATATCTCATCAATAGTTTCGTTTCAATATCTTACCCTAGTTCTTGTTAGAAATCCAAGTGTGAGTCTAAATCCCACATTGGATAGAAATGAAAAAGTAGAGCAGTATGTAATGGTGAAAGACCCATTAACCCATTGCCTTAAGATTTTGGATAAAGAGTGGTGTCAATCTCTTATATAGTTGGTTCAGATGTTATTGGTGTTTGTGTAACTCATAGGAACCTCTTCTTCAATAAATATAACAGTTCTTGCTTTGTTACGTAGATGATTTAATATCATAAATATTAATATACTTTATTTTTAGTTAATAAATATAGTTTGTCTTAGTAAAAAGAACTTTAATTTATTAATTTTTTTTTATTTTTTTTAATGATTCAAGTAATTGAATATATCTTTAGTATCTAGTAATTAACAAATTGGAAAAATTAATGTTAATATGAAAAAAAATACAATGATTTTAAATTTAGAAAAAAAAATCAAAGAATAAAAAAATCAAAGAATAAAAAAAATCAAAGAATAAAAAAATCCTTTCATACTAATTAACTTTTTATTTATTAAAACTGTAATTTTTTTTATCATACTAAAAACGAAATATTTACTCCAAATTAATTTTAATATAAAAGCTCAATTTTTCTTATTAGCTTTCTTAAACAATGTATATAAAAATATTATTTTTTTTCAAACATATCTTACATGGTTAACTACAATTTGCATTTATTTTTTTTATAAAATCTCAGCATATAATTGGGGCCTAAGGCACAAATATAAAGGTGTTCCTAACACACAATTTGGCGGTGATTGATGAACAGAATCTAACAGGTTGCTCCGTAGAAAGGTATAAGGTTCCAGTTAATATAAAGAGAATGGGATTTGGAATTTAGAATTTGTTTAAGAAGATGATCCCATGGCTTATTTTGCAATGAATTAAATATTGATTAATGGAGAGGAAATAAGTCAAAGCTAAGTGGCAAATACGAAAACAGGGTCATGCACTCAAGATTATAAAGTAAAATAAAATCACGATACCCAAATAGACAAGAAGCAAGAATAAAAAGAAAATTTCAGATGCTCTCAAACACAACAAAGTGAAAAGTCAGAACAAACAAGCATTTGATGCTCAAATTTCCGGCCTTTGCTTTCATCTACGGTCAAGATTCAGTCGCAAACTCCCTTTTCCCTTCACTCTCACATCAATAAAGTAAACTTATTTTTTATATTATTTTGCCAATTAACTTCACCCAAACGGCATATATTTATCTCAAAACCACCATGTTTACAAAACAAGTTCAGTGCAGATTTATTTATGAAATATAATTAATTAAAAACTATCTTTATAATAATTATTATAAAACTTTATATTTTTAATTGCGTAATATACCTTACAAATTGTATTTTAGGTGCTATTGGTGCTTTTCATTAATTAAAAATGAAATTGTGTTTCATTTGTCATTATTTAATGCATACTTTCGTTACGAAAGAAATAAATTAAAGATTTTATTGTTATTTTTTATCTTAAGCCGTTTTAGAGTTTTTTTTTTCTAGTTCTTAATAGAAATTTTGCAGGTCAAAATTCTTGAATTTTTTTATTATTGTGATTTTTAGTCTTTGTTGTCGAATAACAATGTCAACCGGTTACATAGTGATTGTGATTAAGAATGTTAATAGAGTAATTGTGAACTTTTTTTTTTTCAGAAAGCTTTTCTATAAATATTTATTGGAAGAAAAAATAAAAAAAATAAAAAAAATATTAAATAAGTTTTTTTTATAAACTAAAATAATTTTTTCCATTGCTTAATATTTAAGGAGTTTAATCAATATGACTTTTATTTTATTTTCTTTAATTTAGTGTTAATTTTATTTAATAAGATTGAAAGTTATCTTTCTTTTGAAAGATCATCATATGTAAATGATTTAACTTTTTTTTTCTTCATCTGCCACCACTACTCCTTTCTCAACCACACAGCCCATCACCACCTTCCACCACCACTCAAAGATTACGAAACTGACCATGACATCTTTCTATTTACCGATTTACTATTAGCATTCTATGCAAATAGATGAAGATCCTTAGCCATGCACTCTTCCCACTAAACATTTTCTTTCAATTTCATTATTTCAACTCATTACTCGTATTAGTAATAAAACCCAAAAATAGAAGGGATTTGAAAAGAAAGAAAAAAAGTGAATGGAACTTAAGGTAGAAGGATGAAATAAGAATAGAAATAGATATAGAGGGTTAAAGTGTGAAGGGTAAAGAAACCCTAAAAAAGAGAAATAGAAAAATGCTAGTGGAAGGGTGGTGGAGAAAAGAGGGAGAAAGGGAAAATGAGTGGTGAAAGTCAAAAACTATTTTGAACCAAAAAAGTGTTTGTTTTAAGAAACCCTTTGAAGATCTTAATGTATGCATGTTAAGTTGTAAAAGAAATGATAATTTAAAATTGGAAGCAAGTGCAGATTTATATATCCGAGAGAAAAGTACCTTGAAGGAACTTTTCTTCCATGGAATCATGAAAAGCACAAGAGTACATATATGTATCACTACGAAGAAATGCAGCGTGACTAAGCAATTCTGGAGCAAGCATATGATGACATGGCCTAGTGCTCAAATCAACTGCTTCCACTTGCCTAAAAAGCAAGCATGTGAGTGAACAATTCCTCCCTATGATAATTAACTCCGCCCACTACAATTCTCCTTCAATCTTCACTATCAATACTCATTCTCCACGTAAGATCAATACACCAATTGTCAGCTATATGAGCATATAATTAATCAAAAGTAACTCGTGGACTTTAATTAGGGGAAGCACATTCAACAATAAACTATTGCACAATTGTGGACTTTCACCTTAGATCTTAATGTCCACCAACTTGTACAACTAATGGTTCCAAGACATTATGTTTCATATCAAATGCTTTATGATTGATCACATTCTTTTTGGTACACCAGGACCAAAGTTCTGTCCAATTCCTCACCACATTTCAAAAAGCTCTGCTATAATCATACTTTTTGGCTTTAGATACAATCCTGTTAAGCTAATAAAAACTAACACTCCAAATTGCTTTATATTACACCACTAGTGCATCAACATCATTGATGCTTTTATTTAATTCTTTATGGAAACTTGGAACTCAATATTTATTTGAAGCATCTTTCTAAAAGGTAAGAGATAACTGCTCTTCCTCAGGGCAATCTGCAGAGAACTCTTGCCTCTATGGGAAGATGAACATCAAATGAAAGCTCACTCAAGCTTTCCATCTAGCTACAATCAAATTACCAAACATGTATTCTGAAGATCATATTACACATCACCAAACTCAACTCCTCAGACAGACTAGTTTCAGAATCTTAATATCAGAACAAGATTCCAACTAATCTCTACATACATTCTAGTTACTAAGGACTAACTCCAGTCCCTCCTCAACATATTCACACAAACTATCTATGAAGCAATCCAACATCGCTGAAAAGGGTTCAAATTCAAACTTTTAGTACCTTCAAAACTCTATACCCTGAATGAGATGCACAGATCATTGACGTTGCATCAATTGCATTTGCACACTGGTATCACAAGGTGAAAACTGGCATCCATGGAGATTGTCTAAGTATATGCTCCTGTGGTCTAGATTCATATGAAGAAATCCCATGCAGTGGTGCTGCCATGAACATGTTTCCATTTGTTGAATTGAAAACAAAAGGCATGTCATCACATGGCGATTTCCAATCATATTCCTGCTTAACCATGCTAGACAATTTCTGATTCTGTAGGGGTGAAGAAGGCCTGGTAGTGTCTGATGAAGGAGATTTTGTTTCTTGGAGATTGACCATTGTGATGTCATGGATACTGGATCTCCTCTTGTCCTTCCCCCCTGTAAGCTGCCTGATGAAGTACTTCTGAGCATGACTTGCAACCTGGGTAGGTGTCCTTGTGGTCACAAAGTTCCTTGAAATGTTTCTCCAATCCCCTTTACCATACTTCTTCAGACCAAGCAGAAATTGCCTGTGTTGTTTTCAATAACCAAAGACTTCAGAACAGGCAAATAGCACAAACCCTGAACATGAGGCAGATATGCAAATGCAAGAAACCAACAAGAGAAACATTTTCCAAGGGAAAAATAACATAAAAATCAGGCAGATACTTATAAACACTCAAACATACAAACACATAAATCAAACATCCTAAGCTAACCTATAAGCAAGTCTTTTATACAGCAGGTACAGTTGTAGTTACTGTTTTGTTACAATTCTTGATGGTATTTAAGATAACCAGTTGACAGGAAAGTACAGATAAATGTAGTCGATAGGGAAGAACAGATGAATGCATCTGATGTGACCATAATTGTAGTCCCAAAGACCCCAAAAACCTTGAAATTGAAAATAAAATCGAAGTGGCATATCCCTTTTAAAAAATTACTTCAACAACTTAACTAAAAAGCATTTTAGCATCCTAGCTAAGCAACGATTAATCAACCATAATTTTGAACATGATCTAAATTGGGATCACTGCTAAAGGCACGACACACACCAAAAGAAGGTGATGAGATGGAGTCATTTACCTGTGCTCTTCTTCAGTCCATGGCACTCCTTTCTTCCTTTCCTGCTCAGATGGCCTAGTGGATGCACCCCTTTTCCCACCAACAGTACAAAAGTGCTTGAACTCGTCATAGCTTTGACTGTTAACCCACTCCAATGTGAAAGAACTGGTAGTATAGCCAGGAACTGGAATCAAACCTGCTTCAATGACACTCACATCTTCCTCAAGCTCTCTGTACTGTTGGATCACATCACCAACAGTTTTCCCAGGAATCATGGCTGCCACCATCATCCATCTATCAGGGGTGTCCTTATCATAGTAAGCCAAAGCATTCTCAAACAGCTTGTTCTCTTCCGCAGTCCATCCTCCTCCCTGGCTTTCCTGGAACAACCAGTTGGAATTTTGGAGATAGGAGGCTGGAGACAGTACTTCAATTGTCCTATTCATGATCTCACTAACAATTGAACATAGCAAGCAGTTTAAAACAACAAATTTTGAAATCAATTCTCTCTCTCTCAGAAAAGTTCAAAGAGAGAGAGATACCCGAGATAGAAATGCACAGGATAGGAGCTTATATTGGAGAAAGGAATCCAAATCCAAAGAGACTTTGTTCGAAAACTGAAGAGAATCAATGAGGGGCAAAGCATAAACCCAGAAGAAACTCTTCAGATCTAAGAGAAGAGGAAACAATCAGCATAGCAACCAACGGAGAAAAGAAAAGGCTAAACCCATATGAAAATTATAGAGTGACACTCAATAATTGGTAGGGCTGTGAAGTGCATATAAGATACACGTATCTAAGTAGTATTGGAGTATTGGAGTATTGGTGGTAGAATCTTTGGTAGAAGCAAAAACAGTAAAGAGGGGGCAACTGGGAAAAGCAAAAAGGTAGAGATTTGAAGAGAAATATAAGTGGGTGTGAGGTGTGTGCAGTGCAGAGAGTGGTAGGAGTGAAGAGAAATGTGTGAAGTGATTGAAAGACAGCGATCTATGGAACAGAGAAGAGGAGAGAGATAGTCAAAAGGGTTGAGTTGTGATTGGTGCAGAGGATGTTTGTGGGGGCTGAGAATGAGACTAATAAGCTGACAGTGACTCACTAACAATCTTTGGTTTGGGTTTTGAGTGAGACCATGAAGCTGTCCTTGTCAACTCATCAAACCATTGACAATGGAGAAATGAGAGCAACGTTGAGGCTGGCTAAAGACTCCATTACCCACTGTTCATTTTTTCTTTATGCTATTTATGCAACTATTTTTTTCTGTTCGTAGGATTTTTTTCCCCGTCTCTAAATAAAAACTATTTGATTTAGCATTTTGGTATACATTTTTTAATCTCATTTTCTTTTTACCGTGTAAAATTATAACCATTAAGTTAAAATTATTTTTCTATGAATTTAAACAAACTAAAGAATATATGCATACGGCTTAAAATAATTAATTTCTAAATTTGAAGATTTCAATGTAAAATTATACAAGTATGCCATTTGTAATAGTTAAAAATTTCCAATATAATAATTGAGTTAAGAACACATTTTAATAAAAAAATTTAGGATTTTAAAATGTCAAAAATCCTATTAATTAGATTTATTCAAAAGTTTTAAGACTAAAATCACGTTTGAACGAAAGCAGTAAAAAAAAAAGTAAAACGCTTTTTTTGTTTTTTTTTAACTTTGGAGACTTTTAAGGAGAGAAAGTAAGGTGAAATTTAAGGATTGAAACTGATGGTTTTTTCAAAATATTGATTAAGTGGTTGTGATTTTAAGAGCATTAAATTTGTTTTCTTAGTCCGTTTTTCTTATAGTTCTATTTCATTTAAGAATCTTTTTTATAATAGTGGAGTTTCTTGTATCATTTTGTCCTTTCAATGTAAATTAATAATTTAATCTATTATTGTTAGGTTGTAATGAATATAATTTATGATTTGATTTTAATTTAATTAATTTAACTAGTGTTTCTAGCAATTTTTTAATGATTTTGAATAGTGTTTAACTATTCTAATATATAAAAATAATATAAAATACTTTAATCAAGATTTGAAATTTAATTTTCAAAGACTTTTCCACTATGAATAATTTTAATATGTATATAACACACACAACTTTAAAATAACAAAAAAAAAAACACAAAAAATTAAAAAATATGGATGAGTTGGCTCATAAGGCTACGATTTGGTTTAGTCATGGCAGACCAGTTCATCTTGTCTTATTTTTGTCACCCTTATGTATATAAGGTAAAATGAGATTTTTTTTGTCACTTTTTTTTTCTCACTATAAAGTGTAAATTATTTTGTACAGAATGAAGTGTGTTTGATTGAATCCGAGGATGTTCGACCTTTGACATATTAGATAAAATGAATCATAGAAAATAAAAGAGACTCTAAGGAAAAAAAAATTGAATTGCATTTTCCTTTCCCTTTTCTGAACACAAAAATAGAGCAGTAAGTAAAATTCCTTAATGTTTAAATGAAATTAAAGTAATATAAAATAAATACTAGGAACAAAATATGTGAGAGGGAAAAGAGAGACATAATTAGGAATATTTTAGAAGAACATGAAAGTACAAAAGAAAATAGTAAAAAAAGGTTCCAGTGTCGACCTAATCGTGTTACATAATTTCCATGGATGATCCTAACCACAACATGGCAATCTCGTTGTACACCACTACCACACTTCTCTTTGCTCCCACTTCCCAATGTTCTTATGAACAAAAGTATGACAATCACAAACCCCTTTCTTATATAATCTTTATGCTCTTTCGACTACCTTAGATGTCCAAACTGTGCCTGCTTCTTTCTCTAAAGCTTCTTCTTTTTCCTCATTAATAAATTTGAGTTTCTCTGACTAAACCCCACATGCATATTATTGATTTTCTTTACTTCTTTCAAGGGAAATATAATTTGAAAAAATAATATTTAAAGTATCTTTGTGTTGTTTGCTTAAAAAATAACAAGAAAAGAAGATAAATATATCAATTTTAGATATTTCTACAATTAGAGAGAAATATCTCATAAAAATAATTATTAAGTAATAACTAATTTTAAAAAAATAATCATTCATAATTTTTAATTTAAATATCAATTTATAAAAATTAATGTTACAAGACAAATTTAAATTGTACAATTTATAAACTAACGAAAATTATTTTAAATACTAATAATTTTTAGATTATAAATTGATATTGATTAATTATTTTTTATTTAATAGTTTTCTTACTATTTATTGTAAAGAAGGAACCATATCTATTAGGAAAGAGTTACATCAGTGGAGTATCTTTCGTCAATAAAGCACAAGTGAAACTGCTGCAGATTAATCTTGTATATCTCTTTTACAACCAATTCAGAGGTCGACCATTTGGAGGGTGAATTTGTCAATAAATGTGTTAACATGTTTAGGGGGTCACGCTGTGAATAGTGTCATTGAAGGACATAAAGAAAAGGCAAATTCCTGAAAGTCATGTAAACGACCAAGAACCAAAGATTTGGCACCACATAAACTGAAGAAATATAAAAAATATACATGCGTGAAGAATTCAAGAGCTAAGAGTTTCACCTTGATGATGAGTGAAGCAGACAATATATAAAACAAAAGGATTCACAAACCCACATCGAAAATAGTATCAAGATTCTTTAGAAAATTAGACTAGTCATTCCATGATTCTACCAGATGGAGTCGAGATTCAGACATTCCACTAAAAGACTAAACCTGTGACCATTAGCCGTATAAACTTTGTTGGTTTTTAATTTCACGAGGGGATGTATTAGGAATATATTATATGTGAAATTAGTTTGATACATGGATTTCAAAAGCTTAAGAGGATAGATTTATGAATTTTGTTGGTATATTTTTAACTTTGTTATTTTTCCTTAGAGTATCGTTATATTGACATGTCAATGTGTTAAATACATTCCTTTGATATAGAGTCATGTCATTAATTTGTAAAAGAGTGTAATGTCATTGTTTGACATATAAGGGTGATTTCGTAAACTCCCAAATCGTTGTTTGAAACTCTTTTCTCGATAGTTTTTTTGGGATTTTTTTTACATAGCATAGGTTGTATTTAAAACTACGAGGATAACATATTGTGCTTTACATTTACATAAGTATCACACTTTTCTTTAGGTCAGAATTCAATTTCTAGAAAACCGAATTCTAACTTACATTTTAATTATTTTTTATAAACAGGTTATAATTCAGTTTTCGGAAAACCGAATTTTGACTTATATTTTAATTTTTTTTATAAACATAAATTAGAATTTGGTTTTCGGAAAACTGAATTCTGACTTATATTTTATATATATTTTTTATAAACAGTAGGATAGAATTCAGTTTCAACCAAATTCTGACTTATATTTTAATTTTTTTTTATAAACAAAGGTTAGAATTCGATTTTAGGAAAATCGTTAAGTCGTTGAATGAGTTTGGAAAATTGTTGAAAGTTTTAATGATTTTCGTAACCCGATGAACAATTTTTTTTAATTATTGAAAATCATTGAGTCATTGGTTTGGAAAACCATTGAATGTTTCAATGATTTTGGAAACTCGATGAACAATTTGTTTTAGTTAATGAAAACCATTAAGAAGTTGAAAGGGTTTGGAAAACCATTGAAGGTTTCAATGGTGTCCTCCTGTGAACAATATTTTTTTTTAAATTTTTATTAATTTATGATGTTTATTTATTTATTTTGTTGTTTTTGAAGATTATGTTTATGAAGATTGTTTTGTTGAATTTGAAAATGATAGTGACTTAATTATTAGTTTTTAAAATCTATTTTTCTTAAAAGAAAAATTGGGAAACAATATACTAAAAATAATGTAGATGATCCTACAATATCTTCTGTTATTAAGAAGATTGTATTTGTAGTAATTTAATATTTTAAAAAGGTATAATATTCTAAAAAAAATAAGGAAACAATATATTTTGCAAAATAAATTATTAGATCCTACAAATATTTTGTCTATTTAGGAAGATTCTATAGATATTTTTTCTAACTAAAAATATTTTATAGATATTTCATCTAATTACAACAAATTTGTATTAATTTCATTTGAAATATTTATTTTAAATTTTATTTCAAATGTTTATTTAAAATTTGTAGTAATTTTATTTGAAATATTTATTTTAAATTTGTATTAATTTTTATTTTGTTGCTTTTAAGATTATTGTGTTTCTGTTGGCTAGAACATGAGGTGCATCATCTTATCGAGGAAAGAGTTCTTTTCAAGGGGAAAGGAGAAGACCCACCGCATCATCTCGAAGAAGACAAGGAGAAATCGATATTTTACATTTCAAAATGAATGTCACTTTCATAGTTGACCTGCATGTGCAAAACCTTTGTCCAAAGTCCTCAATTATTTGGCCTTTGATACCAGTGAAGTTTCTGCACCATGAGTTTTACAAAGAATGGTTCCTTAGGGATAGAATTCGATATAAATGTCATAATCATTGCCTTAACATCATTTTTATGTTCAATAATTGTAAACAAAAAGATTTTGCACTTCAAAATGAATGTCATGTTCATAGTTGACCCGCCTGTTCAAAACATTTGCCTAAAGTTCCCAGTTATTTTGCCTTTGGTACGAATGCAGTTTCTACACCATGAGTTTCACAAAGAATGATTCCTTGGGGATGAAGTTTGATATAAATGTCATAAACATTGCCTTAACATTACTTTTATGTTCAATAATTGTTAAGAAAAAAATTTTGCACTTCAAAATTAAGGTCATGTTCATAGTTGATCTGCTTGTGCAAAACCTTTGCTAAAGTCTCCAGTTATTTTGCCTTCAATACTAATGTAGTTTCTGTACCATGAGTTTTACAAAGAATGGTTCCTTGGGGATGAAGTTCGATATAAATGTCATAATCATTGTCTTAACATCACTTTTATTTTCAATAGTTGTTAAGAAAAAAATTCTACACTTCAAAATGAATGTCATTTTCATAGTTGACCTGCCTGTGCAAAACTTTGCCTAAAGTCCCCATTTATTTTTCTTTTGGTACCAATGCAGTTTCTGCACCATGAGTTTTACAAAGAATGGTTCCTTGGGGATGAAGTTCGATATAAAAGTCATAATCATTGCTTTAACATCACTTTTATGTTCAATAATTGTTAAGAAAAAAATTCTGCACTTCAAAATGAATGCCATGTTCGCGGAGGAAACCATTGAAACCTTCAATGGTTTTCCAAACCCATTCAACTTCTTAATGGCTTTCAATAATTAAAAAAAAGAAATTGTTCACCGGGTTTCCAGAACCATTGAAACCTTAAAGGGTTTCCAAACCTATTCAACGACTCAATGATTTTCAATAATTTAAAAAAAAAAGAATTGTTCAAGGTTTCGAAAATCCTTGAAACCTTCAACGGTTTTCCAAACCCATTCAACGACCCAACGATTTTCCAAAAACTGAATTCTAACCTACGTTTATAAAAAATTTAAAATATAAGTCAGAATTTGATTTCCCATAAACTGAATTCTAACCTACATTTATAAAAAAAGTAAAATATAAGTCAGAATTCGGTTTCCCGAAAATCAAATTCAAACCTATATTTATAAAAAAAATTAAAATATAAATCAACCGAATTCTAACCTAAGAAAAAAGTTTGCTACTTGTGTAAATATAAAACACAATATGCTATCCTCGTAATTTTAAATACAACTTGTGCTATGTCAGAAAAAAAAATCTTGTTTTCGAGACGCTACTTTTAGGTGGGTGCTTCTCGTGAAGCTTTTCGATCATGGTAGTTGTCACCGTTTTCTTCTCTATCTGTAGTTCTCCTAATCGTTTTCAAGGGTTATGGGTTAGGTTATTGGTTATGTATGTTTTCTCTCTGTGTACCTGGAGGACATTTTCAGAGGAACATTTTTGTTTCTGTCGTGAACATTAGGAGGACTGACTTGAATCCTCTTGCAAAATATTGGATGGCATTTTCTCATGCCAACATTCAGCCATGTTCTCATGTTTCAAACATCACTCTTAGCAGGGCACTCCTCCTTTACTGTGTGATCAGGAACTTGAATGTAAATATTGGACAGGTAATACCTAATGAGATAAGGGTGTGTACTAACACAACAAACAACAAAGCACCCTTAGGACATCCTTCTTTGATCACACACCTGTGCAAGATAGCTGGGGTGGATACTTCTGCTCCACCATTTGAGAGGCCAAGGAAAGCAATTGATGAGGCCTATTACAGACAATATTGTGGAGGTGAGGAGGCAACTCAACCAGTTCCACCACGCCATACTCGTAGAGAAAGAGGACAAGCACAGAGTTAGGCATCTATAGAGACACATGAAGCAGAGCCTTTCCAAATGAGGGACATGTATATGTCTCTTATAGGTGCACTGTTGTAGTCTATCCACAAAGGGCAGGTGGCCATAACTAAGATGATTGTTGGAATGTATGATACACCTCCAGCACACAGGTGGACTATGGATGAGTTCCGTAATGTGGTAGCTTGGCCAGAGGAGCAGGCCCAAGGCGACAGAGCTGGAGCAGCTGAAGCTTCGGCCATGGATGAAGATGATGCTGATGATGCTGAGGATGACGCATTTGAGGATGCTGAAGATGAGGAAGAGGAGGAGGATACAGATGACAACACAGACTGATGAGGAGCTGAGATAACATTCACTGATGGATGCTATCAGCATAAAGCAGGATTTATGTTAGTGTTTGAAACTTATTTGCTTCTGTTTCTAGAATAGGGTTTGATGTACTAAATTGGAAACTTTGTCTGTTATGATGGTTTTCTTATGATTGTTGTGTGGTAAGTAGTGCTTGATGATGCTTTGATATTGATTGATGTTGAGATTGTGCAAATTATATGCTTATACAGGTGGTTCACAAGCCTTGTGAACAAATGCATGATGTTATGATTGTGATTATGATGCTAAGCAGGATGTGTATGTGGAATGAGAATGAGCCTATTTGTGAGGTTTTTGAGCTCCAGAGTTGTTGTGATTGAATGCTATTACTTTGAAAGTATGAATGACTTTGCCCAGGTTTTCTATGATTGAATCAATTGCTTGTTTGCATCATATGATCAAGGCCATTTATTGATAACCCTTTTGTTAGCCAAATGCATGAATTTAGCCCACTAAAAAAGAGCACTATGTGTTCTATCATTTGAACCCTTAGCCTTGAACATAATTTGAAAACCCCTTGTGAAAAGCTTTACCTTGAGTTAAGTAGAAAATATTTTGTGGTATTGAAAAATGTTCAAGTTTGGGGTTGTTGAAAAGTTATGAAGGGAAATTGAAAGCATTTAGCTAAGAGCTAAGAACTAAGAATGTGAAAAGAGAAAGCAAAAGAGAAAGAAAAGAGAAGAAAAAGAAAAGCTCAATGCAAAAGGAAAGTTGGGAATAAGTAAGAATGATTGTGTTAGATGATTCTCTTAACTCAAGGGTTTTGTGATCTAGAAAAACCAATTTTCTTGTTAGCCCAGCCACATTATAAGCCATTGAAAAGTCCTTGTGATGATGCATGCTTGTGAATGTATTTAATTAGGGTTAAATGAAAGGCAAAGTCAATTCATGTAACATTATGATAGCAGAGTGAATGAGTGATTACCTCTTATACACTTGTGTGTTTGAGTGAAACACTTTATCTAGTAAGGAAAGATTCCATGAGCACATGAACATCCATGCTTAGTTGATTGATCATTCATGAAAAATAGCATTTGTTGGATATTAGGTGATTGTGTGAACACTAAACCATGTGCATGTCTTCATTGAAGTCTTTGTCATGAGCTTAATTTAAGTACTTACTTATCTCGAAAAAAGGATTTTTGAATGGAGTAAACCATTGTATTGATTGGTAGAAGATTGAGTTACATGTTGTTTGCTTAAGGACAATCAAAGTTCTAAGTTTGGGGTTGTGATAACAGTTGAAAAACTGTTATTTTCATGCTTAAAATTGATACTAAAAGCAACCTTTAACACTCAAAAACTAACTTGGAATCATGCTTTTGTTCATATTTTTGGAAATAAGAGAGCTGGACAGGTTTATGCTTGATTTTAGTGTTTTATGCAGGTTTTTATGGTGAATTTGATGAAAGAAGTGAAGAAGGATAGAGATGAAATCAGAAAAGAACTCAAAAAGTGCAAAAGAAGAGAAGTCGCAAGTACCGCTCAGTGCCAGTTTACCGCTGAGCGACACTAATGAACTCCCGTTGGCTCCGTTGAGCGGTGAAAATGCCGCTGAGGGGAAGAATTAACATACGCACTTACCGCTGAGCGGCACTATTTTGGGCTTAGGCCCACATTTCCATAATATTTCGAATAATATATAAGCTTTAGGACTTCCTAGGGTTTGTATCTTTGGCAGAGTACGAAGAAAACACTCACCTTTTGATGGACAAATTTATGAACACCAAAATATGATGTCACAAACTTGTTTTTCAATCGGCAAGTATGACCGAATTGTTCAAGTAATAAACTTGGTAAGACCAAGTATCGTTCTTCCCAAAGGACTCACGGCCTAGTTTAGTTGTGTGGTTTATTGATTAGCTAAGACTTAAAGACAAAATATTTGGATTTTATATGCAAAATACGAAAATTAAATATGTATGCATGAAGTTTTGATCAATGGCAAAAGCAAAAGATAAACACTTTCAATGAAATATATGTATGAATATGTTGTTGGGGTTCAATTTCATCTTATCCACTCTCATATATTTTAGGAATTCAACATTCAAATCATCAATGTTAATGCCACTCTCTAAAGTACCTTTCAAGAAGGCTTCTCCCTAATCACGAGTTCATACAATTCCTAGCATTCCTAATGATCAGTTCATAAGTGCAGGAGCTTAACGACAACCAATATGATATTGGGAGAAATTCCCCGGATCTAGACTTCCCCGTACGCGCCCGTATCGACAAAACCAATAATCATGCATCCAATGAGTTAAACAATGCAAGCATTACGCAAAGAGGAAAAACCCTAACTAATGATGAAAGAAAGCATAGATCTTAAATAAAAGATGTAAAAACAAATTCCATATATGAGAGCTTCAAAAGATTACATTGATTCCCCAACAAACATACAGAGTTTAGTTCACCATATTCATGGTGAACCTAGATGAATAACAATGAAAGAATGAAAGATAAAACCCTAAAAAGGTGAAGAGGAAGCCTCAGCATCCAAGATCCTCCTTCAAAGGGGTGGAAGAGAGAGTGTTTGCTTCGTTCCAGCCAGAGATGCCTAACCCTAGGAAACCCTAAAGCTTATATATCATTCGTAAATTACAAAAAGTCAAGTCCAAGCCCATTAAAGTGCCGCTCAGCGGTAAAATACCGCTCAGCGGTGAGTGCGTGACTTGTTTTCTCCCCTCAGCGGCCATTTTGCCCCTCAGCGGACCTCACGTGACTTCCAGAGTGCCGCTCAGCGGTAAACTACCGCTGAGCGGTGACTTCGGCTTCTCCTTTTTGCACTTTTTGTTGTCTTTTCTGATTTCAACTCTCTCCTTCTTCACTTCTTTCACCAAATTCACCTTAAAACCTGCACAAAAACACTGAAATCAAGCATAAACCTGTCCAGCTCTCTTATTTCCAAAAATATAAAGAAAAGCATGATTTCAAGCTAGTTTCTAAGTGTAAAGGTTGCTTTTAGTGTCAATTTTAATCATAAAAATAACAGTTTTTCAACTGTTATCACAACCCCAAACTTAAAACTTTGCTTGTCCTCAAGCAAATAAGATGTAACTCAATCTTCAACCAATTCATATGATGGTTCACTCATTCAAAAATCCTCTTTTTCAAGATAAGTAACAACTTCACTCAAACTTATGACCAAGAGTTTAATCAAGATGTGCACATGTTTTAGTGTTCACAAAGTCATTTAAATTCCAACAAATGCTATTCTCATGAATGATCAATCAATTAAGCATGGATGTTCATGTGTTCATGTAATATTTCCTCACTAAGTCAAGTGTTTCACTCACACTCAAGTGTATAAGAGATGATCACTCATTCACTCTACTATCACAATGTCACATGAATCAAATTTGCCTTTCATTTTGCCACAATCAAAAACATTCACAAGCATGCATCATCACAAGGACTTTTCTATGGCTTATAATGTGGCTGGGCTAACAAGAAAATTGGTTTTTCTGGATCACAAAATCCTTGAGTTAAGAGAATCATACAACACAATCATCTTATTCTTTCCCAACTTTCTTTTGCCTTTGCATTGAGCTTTGCTTCTTTTTCTTTTCTTTTCTTTTTCTATGCATATTCTTACTTTTTAGCTCTTAGCTCAATGCTTTTCATGTTTTCCCAACAACCCCAAACTTGTACATTTAACAATACCACACAAGATTTTCTACTTAACTCAAGGTAAAGATTTTTCAATCAAAGGTTTCAGTGTATATTCAAGGCTAAGGGTTCAAAAGGATTGAACACAAAGTGTTCTCTTTTAGTGGGCTAACTTTTACAAATTTGGCCAATAAAAAGGTTTCCAACAAACGGCCTTGATCATATGATGCAGAACAAGCAATTGATTCAATCATAGAAAACCTGGGCAAAATCATTCATGCTTTCAAAGTAATAGCATTCAACAATAACAACTCTGGAGCTCAAAATCTCACATATAAGCTCATTCACATTTGACATACACATCCTGCTTAATTTCACAATCACAATCATGATATCATGCATTTGTTCACAAAGCTTGTGAATCACCTGTATAAGCATTTTAATGTGCACATCATCTCAACATCAATTAATCATAAGCATCATTCAGTATTACTTATCACACAATCACAGTTAATAGCAAACCATCACAAGAAACCAGGTTTCAAATAGAGTACATCAAACCCTAATCTAAAAACAAAAACAAATAAGTTCAGAAAACTTAAACCACAAAAGCATAATCATATGATAGCATTTATCAGTAAATGCTATCTCAACTCCTCATCAGTCTGAGCTGTCCTCTGTATCTTCCTCTTCCTCTTCATCTTCATCATCTTCAAATGCATCATCATCATCAGCTTCATCTTCTTCCATCTCTCTAGCTGAAGCTTCAGCTGCTCCAGCTCCTCCTCCATGCACTGGCTCCTCTGGCCAAGCTACCACATTATGGAATTCATCCATAGTCCACCTGTGGGCTGGAGGTGTATCATACATTCCCACAATCATCTCAGCAGTGGCCACCTGCCCTCTGTGAATGGACTGCAACTGAGCACCTATAAGAGACATGTACATGTCCCTCATCTGGAATGGTTCTGCTTCATGTGTATCAGCAGATGTCTGGCTCTGTGCTGGCCCTCTCTCTCTACGAGCCCGGCGTGGTGGAACTGGCTGAGCTGCATCATCACCTCCACAGTACTGTCTATAATAGGCCTCATCAATAGCTTTTCTTGGCCTCTCAAATGGTGGAGCAGAAGTGTCCACGCCAGCTATCTTGCAAAGGTGCGTGATCAAAGAAGGATGTCCCAGTGGTGCTTTGTTGTTTGAAGTATTGGCGCACACACTAATCTCATAAGCTATCACCTGCCCAATATTAACATTCAAGTTTCTGATAGCACAGTAGATGAAGAATGCCCTGCTGAGAGTAATATCTGACACATGTGAACATGGCTGAATGTTGGCATGAGAAAACGCCATCCAATACTTTGCAAGAGGAGTCAAATCTGTCCTCCTAATGTTAACCACTGAGCCAGATCGATTCCTTTGGAAGTGTCCTCCAGGTATACAGAGTACTCTCTCCACATCCTCATAATCAGCACCTTCCTCCATGCAAAGAGCAAACTGGCACTGCTCACCAGCCCATATAGTGTCCAGAAAGTTATTAATTGAATCAGGATCATACCTGATAACATGGCCTCTGACATAGCCCAAATAATTCTCAGCTGGATAATCACCAATCTTCTTTGCATTGGTGTAAAATTCCTTAACCACAACTATGTTGGCAGGTGTAGGATAAGTGGCTAGCTTTCCCCAGTCATTTCCTAAAACTTGCTCTCCAAATTGAGGAGCAAGGTTAGGTATCATTCCAACCTTTCTCTCCATCAGAAGTCTCCTGTCCTGAACCACTTTAAAGTGCTTCTCATGTTTCCTAGAGAGGAACCTGCTAGAGTGGGGTTGCTCTGGTTCCTTTTCCTTTCTCTTGGTTGCCATGGTTTTCAATCTTTTTCCTGAAGATGATGCCATTCCTACATTCAAAACACAAATACAAAACCACAGAACATGATGTTAATCATTAGTAAAACAAAGAACACAACTCCTTTCGAAGCTAAACCATCGCTGAGGGCCAGAATTTCCCCTCAGCGCCACCAGTACCACATTCCAGATCACAAAAAACCAGAAAAACCAAATCTGGCAGAGTGCCGCTCAGCGGCATTTTACCCCTCAGCGGTAACTCTGCAGATTTTTGAAAATCTTGTTTTAAAGCTTTCCTAGCTCCACCCAAATGCAATTTTCAGTTTTCCAGTTCATAATCATGCAGTTTAATCGGTTCAAACATCAAATATATCATCAAATCATGCCAAGAAATCAAAACCCCTAAATCTTCATGCTTTGACAATCATATTCAAAATCAAAACCCTAGAATGAACAAAATGCATTTTACTTACTTGGGTGGAGATACTAGATGCAATGAGAATGCTTCCAAGCTAGAGTGCTTTCTTCCAACCCCAAACTTTGATAGCACACTAGTGAAAAAGTGAGTGGAAGAGAAATTTTCTTAAGAGGGAAGAGTGAAAAGATGTGGAAAACCTTGGAGAAGGTATGTGGGAGTGTTTGTGCAGAGAAAAATCTGAAAGTGTGAAAGAATACACAGCTTAGGGTTTAAAAATACCCTAATGGGCTTGGGTCCCGCTAAGGGGAACTAAAACCCAATCTGCGAGAGTACCGCTCAGCGGTAAAGTACCGCTCAGCGGCACTTTCGTGATGTGTTCTTCTCCTTCTTTTCTTAACCTACGTGCCTCCTAGACATGCCCCTCACTGGCTCCCTGCAATTCAATGTTCAAAATGCTTATGCAAACCCTAACTAAAACAAATCAATAAAAATATTCAATCAACTGAGTTGCCTCCCAGGTAGCGCTTGTTTAACGTCACGAGCCTGACCCAAAATCCACCAACACCCTTCAGTAGGTGCAAAATTTTCTTACCAACACCCATCAGTAAGTGTTACAGCCATTGTATCCTTCAGTAGATACTTAACCACCTAGCATCCTTCAGTAGATGCTATATCCAACAAAATAAATACAAAAATAATGTTCACAAATTAAAAATTACAAAACCAAATCAAAAGTTTTTAAATTCACTGGGTTGCCTCCCAGTAAGCGCTCTTTTAACGTCATTAGCTTGACCCAGTAAAGTTCAAGTTCCATCTTCTTTTTCTTCTTCTTTCTACTGAACTTCTTTAGAAATTTGATCAAACCAGGAACCTGTTGCAATGTCTCAATCATAGGAACTTTAATCTCCAATTTCTTGAAGATTTCCATAAAGCACTTGAATTTCTTTTCCTTTCTATGATTCTTCTTTAGATGAGGATGGGATTTTTCATATGATTCCTTCTTCTTTCCTCTCATCTTCTTTTTCTTACGCTTTCTCTCCCCAAATTTTCTCTTTTTCTTTTCTTTTAATTTTTTCTTCCCTTCTCTTTTTCTCCTCAACTTCTTTATTTTCACACAAATTTTCTTTCTCTCTTCTCTCTCAACCACTTCTTTTTCTTTTTCTTCATCTTTATCTTTCTCACTCAACTCTTCTTTCTCTTTTCTCTCTACCCTTTCCTCATCTCCCTCTAATTTTTCCTCATCAAGAATCTTGTCACTTTCAGTGATAATGACTTGCCCTTCCTCCTTAAGGTTAACTTCAGTATTAACATCATCATTCAATCTCTGATTGATGTAACGAAGTTGCATCTCCATTCTTTTACATGATTCTTCAATGCTTTTCTGAGTAGAGTCGGAATTTTTCAAAAATCGTTGAAGGGTGTCCTCCAACCTATCCAAACTTCCTGATAGAAAAGGTTGTTGCTGCCATTGTTGTTGTGGTTGGTTCTCAAATTGTCCAGCAGCTTGCCAAAATTGGCTTTGATCCATGCTTGAGTGAGGTTCCCACCAGTGGTTGAGATTACTTTGATAGAATTGAGTGCCCATATAGTTAAATTCTTGACCACATTGCATTCTGCAGACATTAGGCACAAAACCCTAAAAACAATTGTTAGCACAAAAAGATAGAGAGAAAAAAAAAATCAAAGGATATAATTGAAAAGATAAGAAGATAGGAATTAAAAACAGAAAAATAAAAACAGAAAAATAAAATAAAATAAAATAAAATACAAACAGAAAATAAAATAAAATAAAATAAAATCTAATCTAATCAAATAAAATAAAATGAAATAAAAACCGAAAAATAAAAAAACAGAAAATAAAAACAGAAAACAGAAAAACAGAAAACAAAAAAATAAAATAAAATCAAATAAAATACAAACTGAAAAATATAAACAGAAAAATAAAATAAAATAAAATAAATTCGAAATTTAAATTAAAAATAAAAAAAATAAGTCAAAGATAATCAATAATCACACAAATTAACCAGTTAAACAAGAGTCCCCGGCAGCGGCGCCAAAAACTTGATGGACAAATTTATGAACACCAAAATATGATGTCACAAACTTGTTTTTCAATCGGCAAGTATGACCGAATCGTTCAAGTAATAAACTTGGTAAGACCAAGTATCGTTCTTCCCAAAGGACTCACGGCCTAGTTTAGTTGTGTGGTTTATTGATTAGCTAAGACTTAAAGACAAAATATTTAGATTTTATATGCACAATACGAAAATTAAATATGTATGCATGAAGTTTTGATCAATGGCAAAAGCAAAAGATAAACACTTTCAATGAAATATATGTATGAATATGTTGTTGGGGTTCAATTTCATCTTATCCACTCTCATATATTTTAGGAATTCAACATTCAAATCATCAATGTTAATGCCACTCTCTAAAGTACCTTTCAAGAAGGCTTCTCCCTAATCACGAGTTCATACAATTCCTAGCATTCCTAATGATCAGTTCATAAGTGCAGGAGCTTAACGACAACCAATATGATATTGGGAGAAATTCCCCGGATCTAGACTTCCCCATACGCGCCCGTATCGACAAAACCAATAATCATGCATCGAATGAGTTAAACAATGCAAGCATTACGCAAAGAGGAAAAACCCTAACTAATGATGAAAGAAAGCATAGATCTTAAATAAAAGATGTAAAAACAAATTCCATATATGAGAGCTTCAAAAGATTACATTGATTCCCCAACAAACATACAGAGTTTAGTTCACCATATTCATGGTGAACCTAGATGAATAACAATGAAAGAATGAAAGATAAAACCCTAAAAAGGTGAAGAGGAAGCCTCAGCATCCAAGATCCTCCTTCAAAGGGGTGGAAGAGAGAGTGTTTGCTTCGTTCCAGCCAGAGATGCCTAACCCTAGGAAACCCTAAAGCTTATATATCATTCTTAAATTACAAAAAGTCAAGTCCAAGCCCATTAAAGTGCCGCTCAGCGGTAAAATACCGCTCAGCGGTGAGTGCGTGACTTGTTTTCTCCCCTCAGCGGCCATTTTGCCCCTCAGCGGACCTCACGTGACTTCCAGAGTGCCGCTCAACGGTAAACTGCCGCTGAGCGGTGACTTCGGCTTCTCCTTTTTGCACTTTTTGTTGTCTTTTCTGATTTCAACTCTCTCCTTCTTCACTTCTTTCACCAAATTCACCTTAAAACCTGCACAAAAACACTGAAATCAAGCATAAACCTGTCCAGCTCTCTTATTTCCAAAAATATAAAGAAAAGCATGATTTCAAGCTAGTTTCTAAGTGTAAAGGTTGCTTTTAGTGTCAATTTTAATCATAAAAATAACAGTTTTTCAACTGTTATCACCTTTCCACCCCTTGGAGGAAGATCTTGGATGCTAAGGCTACCTACTCAACTTTCTAGGGTTCTATCTTCCACTCTTTCCAATATTTCATCTAGTTTCACCATGAATATGGTGAACTAAACTCTTCTTGTTGTTGGGAATGTAATCTTTTGAAGCTCTCATATATGGAATTTGTGTTTAAACATCTTATTTGAGATACATGCTTTCTTTCATTAATAGTTAGAGTTTTTCTTCTTTGCTCAAAGCATGCATTGTTTAACTCATTCGATGTCATGATTATTGATTTTGTCGATATGGACACATACGGGGAAATCTAGATCCGGGGAAATTCTCCCAATAGCATATTGCCTAGACATAGGGATATGAGGGTTGGTTGCCTTTAAGCTTCTGTGCTTCAGAATTAATTATTACGGATGCTAGGAATTGTATGAACTCGTAATTAAGGATAAACTTTCTTCGCAAGGTAATTTAGAGAGTGACATTAAAATTGATGAAAAGAATGATGCATTCCTAAAATATATGAGAGTGGATAAGATGAAATTGATTACTGATGACAAATTTATGAACACCGAAAAACGGCGCCACAAACTTGTTTAACAATCGGCAAGTGTGACCGAATCGTTTCAAGTAATAAACTCGGTAAGACCAAGTATCGTTCTCCCAAAGGACTCACGGCCTAGTTTAGTTATGTGATTTGTTGATTATTTAAGACTTAAGAACGAAATAAGTGAAGTTTAATATGCAAAACAGAAAATAAACATGTATGCATGAATGTGATCAATGGCTAAAACAAAATACAAACACTTCAATGGAATATATGGATGAGTATGTTGTCGGGGTTATCAATTTCATCTTATCCACTCTCATATACTTTAGGAATTCAACATTCTTTTCATCATTGTTAATGTCACTCTCTAAATTACCTTGCAAGAAGGCCTATCCCTAATTACGAGTTCATACGATTCCTAGCATTCCTAATAATTAGTTCTTTTAGTGCAGGAGCTTAACGGCAACCAATATACTATTGGGAGAAATTCCCCGCATCTAGACTTCCCCGTACGTTCCCGTATCGACAAAATCAATAATCATGCATTGAATGAGTTAAACAAAGCAAGCATTGAGCAAAGAGGAAAAACCCTAACTAATGATGAAAGAAAGCATGTATCTCAAATAAGATGTTTAAACACTAATTCCATATATGAGAGTTTCACAAGACTACATTGATTCCCCAACAACAATATAAGGTTTAGTTCACCATATTCATGGTGAAACTAGATGAATAATAATGAAAGAATGAAAGATAAAACCCTAGAAAGGTGAAGAGGTAGCCTGAGCATCCAAGATCCTCCTTCAAAGGGGTGGAAGAGAGAGTGTTTGCTTTGTTTCTGCCAAAGATACAAACCCTAGGACGTCCTAAAGCTTATATACTATTCTAAAATTACAGAAAATTTAGGCCCAAGCCCATAAGTGTGCCGCTCAGCGGTAAAGTACCGCTCAACGGTAAGTGCGTGAGTTGGTTTCTTCCCCTCAGCGGCCATTTTGCCCCTCAGCGGATCCCCCGTGAGCTTCTGAGTGCCGCTCAGCGGTAAACTGCCGCTGAGCGGCAGTTGCGGCTTCTCCTTTTGCACTTTTTGATGTCTTTTCTGATTTCATCTCTCTCCTTCTTCACTTCTTTCACCAAATTCACCTTAAAACCTGCACAAAAACACTGAAATCAAGCATAAACCTGTCCAGCTCTCTTATTTATGAAAATATGAATAAAAGCATGATTTCAAGCTAGTTTCTAAGTGTTAAAGATTGCTTTTAGTATCAATTTCAAGCATGAAAATAATAGTTTTTCAACTGTTATCACAACCCCAAACTTAGAACTTTGCTTGCCCTCAAGCAAACAAGATGTAACTCAATCTTCTACCAATTCATATGATGGTTCACTCATTCAAAAATTTCTTTTCAAGATAAGCAAAGACTTCAATCAAACTTTTGACCAAGATTTCAATCAATATGTGCACATGCTTTAGTGATCACAAAGTCAGTTAATATCAAACAAATGCTATTTTTCATGAATTATCAATCAATTAAGCATGGATGTTCATGTGCTCATGGAATACTTCCTCACCAGGTAAAGTGTTTCACTTCACACACAAGTGTATAAGAGGTAATCACTCATTAACTTCACTATCACAATGTCACATGAATCAACTTTGCCTTTCATTTAACCACAATCTAAACATTTACAAGCATGCATCATCACAAGGACTTTTCAATGGCTTATAACGTGGCTGGGCTAACAAGAAAATTGGTTTTTCTGGATCACAAAATCCTTGAGTTAAGAGAATCATAACAACACAATTATTCTTATTTTTCCCAACTTGTCTTTACATTGAGCTTTGCTTTTTCTTTTCTTTTCTTTCTCTTTTTCTTTTCTTTTCACATTCTTATTCTTAACTTTTAGCTCAATGCTTTTCCTTTTTCTTTTTCATGCTTTCCCAACAACCCCAAACTTGAACATTTAACAATACCACAAAAGATTTTCTACTTAACTCAAGCTAAAGCTTTTCAACAAGGGTTTTCAATTTATGTTCAAGGCTAAGGGTTCAAAGGATAGAACACAAAGTGTTCTCTTTTAGTGGGCTAACTTCATGAATTTGGCCAATAAAAAGGGTTCCAACAAACGGCCTTGATCATATAATGCAAAACAAGCAATTGATTCAATCATAGAAAACCTGGGCAAAATCATTCATGCTTTCAAAGTAATAGCATTCAATCAATAAAAACTCTGGAGCTCAAAACCTCACAAATAGGCTCATTCACATTTGACATACACATCCTGCTTAATCTCACAATCACAATCATAATATCCTGCATTTGTTCACAAAGCTTGTGAATCACTTGTATAAGCATTTAATGTGCACATTTATCTCAACATCAATCAATCAATAATCATCATCAAGCATTACTTATCATACAATCACAGTCAATAGCAAACCATCATAACAAACCAGGTTTCTAATAGAGTACATCAACCCTACTTTAAAACAAAAGTACATAAGTTCAGAACACTTAAACCAACAAAAGCATAAGTTCATGATAGCATTCATCAGTAAATGCTATCTCAGCTCCTCATCAATCTGAGCTGTCCTCTGTATCTTCCTCTTCTTCCTCATCTTCCTCATCTTCAAATGCATCATCATCATCAGCTTCATCTTCTTCCATCTCCCTAACTGAAGCTTCAGCTGCTTCAGCTCCTCCTCCTTGCACCGGCTCCTCTGGCCAAGCTACCACATTATGGAATTTCTCCATAGTCCACCTGTGAGCTGGAGGTGTATCATACATCCCCACAATCATCTCAGCAGTAGCCACCTGCCCTCTATGAATGGACTGTAACTGAGCACCTATAAGAGACATGTACATGTCCCTCATCTGGAACGGTTCTGCTTCATGTGTCTCAGCAGATGTCTGGCTCTGTGCTTGCCCTTTCTCTCTACGAGCATGGCGTGGTGGAACTGGCTGAGCTGCCTCCTCACCTCCACAGTACTGTCTGTAATAGGCCTCATCAATGGCTTTTCTTGGCCTTTCAAATGGTGGAGCAGAAGTGTCCACCCCAGCTATCTTGCAAAGGTGAGTGATTAAGGAGGGATGTCCTAGGGGTGCTTTGTTATTTGAGGTATTGGCACATGCACTAATCTCATCAGCTATCACTTGCCCAATATTAACATTTAAGTTCCTGATAGCACAGTAGATGAAGAGTGCCCTGCTGAGAGTAATATCTGACACATGTGAACATGGCTGAATGTTGGCATGAGAAAATGCCATCCAATACTTTGCAAGAGGAGTCAGATCAGTCCTCCTAATGCTTACCATTGAACCAGATCTATTCCTTTGGAAGTGCCGCTCAGCGGTAAGTGCGTGAGTTGGTTTCTTCCCCTCAACGGCCATTTTGCCCCTCAGCGGATCCCCCATGAGCTTCTGAGTGCCGCTCAGCGGTAAACTGCCGCTGAGCGGCAGTTGCGGCTTCTCCTTTTGCACTTTTTGATGTCTTTTCTGATTTCATCTCTCTCCTTCTTCACTTCTTTCACCAAATTCACCTTAAAACCTGCACAAAAACACTGAAATCAAGCATAAACTTGTCCAGCTCTCTTATTTATGAAAATATGAATAAAAGCATGATTTCAAGCTAGTTTCTAAGTGTTAAAGGTTGCTTTTAGTATCAATTTCAAGCATGAAAATAACAGTTTTTCAACTGTTATCAATTACCTCAACAACATACTCATCCATATAATTCGTCCGTGTTTGTGTTCTTCTTTCCCATTGATCATCACATGCATACATGTTTAATTCCTTTCTTTAGCATTTGAAACTTATACCAACTTGTTCAAGGGTCTTAAATAATCAAGAAGTCATATAACTAACTAGGCCGTGAGTCCTTTGGGAGAACGATACTTGGTCTTACCGAGTTTATTACTTGATACGATTCGGTCACACTTGCCGAGGGTTAAACAAGTTTTTGGCGCCGTTTTTCGGTGTTCATAAATTTATCATCAGTCTTTTACACTTTATTAATTAGGTGTAGAAATTAAAACACGGGAGTGTAGAAAGGAAAAGCATGTAAATTAAATAATCTGAAAAATTAAGAAAAAGATATTATGTAAATCTTTTAGAAGATTTAGTTGTTGTTATTTAAAAAGTAGTTGAATGAAAATAAGAGATATAATTTTAGTGGGTTTAGATATTTAAAAGAGATATTATTATATATAATTAGATATGTGGCTAGATAATAGTAATATATTATTGATAAAGTCATTATGATAAATTAGAATAAAAAGTATTATTATAAGTGACAAAATATTAGAGATAGAGTTGAGTTGATTTATAAATATTAAGATGTAGAGAAAATGGGGGGTTTTGTGTTTAAAATCCTAGAAACTCTAAAACAAAGAGAGAAAACAAACAAAGAGAGAGAGAGAGAGCAACAGGAAGCTCTTAGTGCAAAGGAAGATTAGTGGTGTTTGAGGGTTGTAGATAAAGCCTTAGGATTGGCCAAGGTATGGGGAAGTTTACCTTTGTTTTTGTTGTTGTTGTATGTTATATGTTCTTGATTATCTTGATAATCCTTGTTTTTGATGTATGCGCGCACATGATTGTGATTATGATTATCTGTGGTTATTGTTGGGTAAAGGCCTGTGTATGCATGGGCATATGATTTATGTAATATTTGTGATGGGTTTTTCCTAATGAATGTATTATGTATATTTTGTTTTGTTATCCCAATAGAGGATTTGATGGTAAGGGGGAACAAAGTTATGATGCTTAGAGGTTTCCATGCAAATATATGTTGTAAGGGTGTGGTGATAATCATATGTAGAATAATTGGTTTTATTGGAGTATAACATGTTAATAATTGGATTTGAATGATTCAAGTGATGTATTATATGTGTTTGAGTACGTTTACATGGGTATGTGATGCTTGAATACATGTATGACGTGTTAAGTATGTTTCCATGTGATCGAGGGTTGAGGTATGTATGTTTCAATGCTTGAATAATGTCTAGAATGCTTTTTGACTTGCCAATAATCGATTATCATTAGTGATAATCGATTATCTGTGTGTCAATGTTGAGTATGGTTGCAGGAATAATTGATTATCGGGGATGATAATCAATTATCCCTTCTTACATGATGTTTTTGGGTAATTTGCACTGAGATAATCGATTATCTTAGGTGATAATCGATTATTACAGTACATTTTTTTGAAAAATGGTAAATTTGATGAAGAATGGATGTGGACCAAGCTTGAGGAGTTGTGAAACGTGATGATAATTAGAGATTGAGGTTAGTGGTTATGTTTAGGGTCAAGTTTGACTTGTGGTTGAGATTGGAACTTGAGTGGAAGAAGAATGCACAAGAGTGTGTGGTTAATGTGGGTTCTATCTACGGATAAGTGCTCTCTTTGGCATTGGTTGTTGAAAAGGAAGGGATATCCCCTTTGGAATTGGTTGTTGAAAAGGGGTGGCTCTCTTTGGTATTGGTTGTTGAAAAGAGGGTGACATTCTCTTAGGTAAATAGTTGTAGAAAAGATAATGGTGTTTGAGTGCTAAATCTTCTTTGGTGAGGGGGATAAATGTTCTGCCTTGCGTGATAGGAGAACAAGTCCAAAGCTAAAAGAAGGATGACTCGAGTGTATCTATATGAGAAAGCTATAGATGGAGCTATAAGACCGACTACAGTCGGTGAGGTAGGGTACAAGAGTGTGACTGTGTCTTGTCATGATGAAGTTCATAGTTTGGTCATGCTCATGGTATGATTCATGATTGGGATAATCATGTTAGTGATGTACCTATGATAATGATCATGGTAGTGAGGATGCTTCAAGTTATGCTATGTTGATAGTGATGTTACTATACTGGCTATAGTAAGCAGTTAACATAGGTGCTAATGAGTGGATAGACCAAAGGTCTATGTGTGAGATGTTAGTGATGACATTAAGAGTTGAGATCAAGGATCAAGGATGGAAGTTTAACATTAAGTGTGAGATGTTAGTGATGACATTAAGAGTTGACATTATGATTGAATTGTTTAAGTTAGAGGATTAGGAATCCTATTGTTATTACTTCTATGTATGAGGTGTTTAATTATTATTGATATAATCAAAATGTATGTATCTTGTTATGTGTTTGATTAAGGTTGATATAATCAGAAGATATGTATCATGTTAAGTATGTATACAGAATACCAAGTATCATATCCTACTCAATTAATTAAGACTTAAATAAAATGAGATTGTTGGTTTCAAATGCAAAGACATAAAATTAAATATGAATGCAAATTGATCAATAGTAGAGTAACACAAAGATGAACGAAGGTTGTTTATAAAATGAGATGAGTATGTTGTTAGGGTTTGATTTCACCAAGTTTACTCTCATGTATATAAGAATTCTTCTTTTTACATTAATATTAACGTCACTCACTAAATTACTTAGAACCCGATCCCTCGGTGCAATAAGCCTACCTTAATTCCTAGTTTGTGCAATTCCTAGCGTTCCTAGAAAATTAAGTTTGAAGATCAAGAGCTTAACACGACCAAGTACTCATACCCTCATCCCTCAGAAATGTTACCCTTGGGAGAATTCAACAAGAACCTGAATTGTAAAGAACCTCCCCACACTCATGCAATTCATAAATCATGCTACTAAATGAGTTAAATAGAGCAAGCATTGAAACAGATGAATTCCCTAATAATTAATGAAAAAGCATATAAATTAAGAATCAATTCAAATACATGAGACTTCACAAGGTTACATCATTCCCTAACAATAAATAGAGTTTAGTTCCCCATAAACATGGAGAAACTATATGAATAATGGAAAAGCATGAGATAATGAAACCCTAAAAGTAGAAGAGGAAGCTCCCGCCTCCAGATTCGCCTTCAGAGAGTAGAAGAGTGTGCTGTTGTGTTGCTCCAACCAGAGATGCAAAACCTAAAACGCCTGGGTCCTTTAAATAAAGTTGGAAAAGAGTAGAAACAAGGCTCGGTCCAAAAGAGTCGAAATAGAGAAAAAACTAGGCTGGATCTACGACGCACGACGCTCGAGCACCTCATTTAGGGCGCCTGGGCGGTGGACGGTCCTCATGTAGGGGTTGAGCCTTCAATTGGTCGCCCAGGCTTCGGGGGCCGCCGCTCGGGCGGCCTAGGAGGGCGCCCGGGCGGTGGACGTCGATTTTTCGAAGCTCAAGCCTTGGACATGGCGCCCAAGCTTCGTGCGATTCCTCCTTTTGCTGCTTTTCCAGGCCTTTCTGAGCTCTAACTCATTAGCACTTCATCTTTGCTTTTCGCATTCTCTCATTACCTATCAAAACAAGGGAAATTAGTCATAAAATCATCAAATTCAACCTCAACTCTCTTATTCACACAATTAAATGAAAAAACATGAGTTCAAGCAAGTTACTAAGTGAAAAAGGGTGTATTTAGTATCAAATTTACATCACAAATAACGATATTTTCAATCGTTAACAATTATGCATGTTGAAAGGTTAAGATTTTTGAAAAATATGTTTCCGCTCTATGATAAAGTTTTAAAATTTACCGATTTTTGTAAACCCATGACATCCTAGAGTTTGGGGTGTTATAGCTCGTGCCCTTCGCCTTCATCTTTATTCGAGATCTCCTCTCCTCTGTATCCATGGGCGCGTGTGTCGTAACCGCCATCTCGTAAGTCATGTCTCCCCTCCCCTTCCTGTGTTGTTGTCACAGCCTATCGTGCTACTACTATCGTCATAGCCTCTCGCACTACTATTTCGTAGTGTCCTCGTCACTCTTCCCATCCCCAATTTCGAGTACAAGTTTCTGTTAGTGATTTTTAGGTTTAAGAATTTTTAAGGTTTTAGGATTTCTTGTGAGTGATTACTATTGACTTCAATTTCTCTTTCCCAGTATTTGATTTGTATTATTTGTATTATGTTGTGTAAAGAATGTGATTGAATTTATGGGTTCTTGTTGTATTCGTTTGATTGTGTAGATGAACTGAATTGGGAGGGTGATTCGTTGTGAATTCCAATTTTATTTTTATTGTGTATAAGAAAGATTAATTTTGTAGTGGTTGAATGTGATAACGGGTTAATTTTTTGTGGAGGTGCCAATGGAGTATATGGTTGAATTTTTAATTTTTGATGGGAAATCTATATATGTTGATTCACAGTAGAGTTAAAATTTAAATTTGTTTCTTAATAATATATTTAAAATTTAAGTCTCTCGAATCCAAGTCTGCTTTAAAATAGATTTAAAAAGCTCAAAATAATAGACTTAAAAAACCTATTTTGTACTAGTGTCCTCTTCGCTTTGCTTTTTCATTCTTTTCCTTCAAAGAAGCATAAAGCTTAGGTCGAGGAAAAAAGAGAATTTTTGGTACGACAAGGGTCGTGAGAAAGACACAAAGAAAAGAGAAATTGTGAAAAGCATCCAGTGAATTTGAAGGGAGAAGGAGGGATGGAGTGGGTTGTGAGACGCTAAGAAGATAAAAGGGACGCATTCAGGTATGAGGAGTTTACCTCTGTTTGATTATGTTGTTTTCCTTCTAAAAATATTGTGGCTTATGTGGTGTATTACGCGTGAACTAATAATGTATGAACAAGCTTACATGGTTGAGTTATTACATGTGTAGAGATATGTTATTTTGTTGAATTCGAATACTGAATGTTATGTTCTGTCAATACTTAGAAGTCCAGTAGAAGGACGGGTCTCTATGAGGAAGGACCAATTCTATGTATGAGGGAAGCTAATTTGAACATATTTGTTTAAGTTGTCTTAATATTTGATGAATCTATGAAACTATTTTTCTCTTAGGGTTGTGAATATACTATTGTTCGCCATTTTGTTGATAGAGTGTAATGCCATGATGTTTTTCCAATGACTGTGAGGTTTAGTGTTGTAACTTAAAGAAAATTTGCTTTGGTTTGTATTGTAATCTGAAATGCATGAACAGTGTAGTTGAGCTATTTCATTAACATGGAATGAAACTTTTATTAAACTCAGAAAACATTGTAGGATTATCTATTTGAGGACAGTCTAGTTAAAGATTGAGATGATGATGGAAACCTAACTAGGGAAGCCATTCAAAGAAGTAGCAACTCAAGCTAAGGCTAAGAAATGGAAGTTAAAGAAGGACTTTTAAAGGCTTTCTTGATTTTCTTTCTCTAAGACTTAGAAGGATTATTTTTAAATATGTTCATATGTTGTTTTGTAGGGTCTAAATAATGCTTAGAGACCATGGTTTATCCACCCAAGAAGCATGAGAAGCCAAGGATAGCAAAGGAGCTAAAAAGGGGAGAAAAGGTGAATTCCGGATATAGTATCTTGGCTTCCGGATTAGAAACATGAAGAAAATTGCCTTCCGGATTCTGAAATGGCCCAGCCAAAAACCTGCCTGGCCCAACCATTATGTATCAGATTTTTGAATTTCACATGCTTTCCTTGTGTGCTTGGAGTGGGAAGCGTGTCCCAACTAACTTGGCGCCCAAGCTCAACTTTTATTTGATTTTTGGAGGGAAATTAGGTCAGAAGTGAGGCCCCTCTTCACCTATAAATAAGAGGGCCTCTCCTTTGTAATTTTCACTTTTGAGCTTTAGTGAAATGCTGCAGAATTTGATTCCAGCCATATATGCTCTTGAGTCACTCTTTCTCTTCACTTTCTCTACCCTTTCCTCTAGCTTCCTTCCATAGTAGGAAGGCCTTCTAAGCTGAGAGGTCTCTACACACACTCCTTCCATTAAAAACACACCAAACACCACTCATCTTCACTCATTCTGCTGCACATCAATGCTTGCTGTTTGGAGTTGCTACCTGCGAGTTCCAAGCCTAGGAAGGCTTCCATCAGATGATGTATATTCCAATCGCCTTGTGGTGAATACTCGCTTTTGCAATCCATGTTGGATCACGTAAAGAGGTACATTTTCCATAAAATTAGTTAAAATTCTTAGTCGAAGTAACTTAACATTTCCCTAAACCTATTAGCAATATGCATCAACCAATCTGAATTGTTATTTTCATGTCACCTAGTCTGTTATGCTCACAAGCTTTAACAACACATCGCAACAACATCACTATATATGTTCCTTTCAACGAATCAAAGGTTAAGATATGCTCAACCTAATGTTAACCAACAATCCTGAAAATGAAAGTATTATTTCAATAATGCTCCCCAAATCATGTATTTTGGATACATATATAGACGAATTCTGAAGTAGTGTACTTACAATGGATGTTAATGAATTTGTTTCTACCAATAACCAAGCATTGGATGTAAAGTCCCGATCAAGACTTGATTTTGCTATATCATTCAAAAATTGTTGTGGGAATATTTTCCTTTATTCTCTTGTTTACCATAGCTGCTTGTATGACGCTAGTAGGGCCCGAAATCATAGTGTTATTCGAATTGTATTTGATCATTAAACGAAGGAAATAATTTGTTCTATGCCAAGAAAATTTAACCAAGCCATTAAATATTCAAACCATAAAGACCTCCAATAGAACTGGCTTCCAAAGCAAGTTTTACCCTAGTCACAATGATCCTTTTTTATAAGGGAAATCTATAATTAAAAATATACCCCTTTTATGCATTAATTGTGATTGCTTGTGAATGGAATGACTAATTCATTTAATTCAGTTGTCAAAATTGAACCACTCACCTACTTTTTCATCTTTGTATTGCAATGAAATGTAGGAAAAGATTGTTTCCAACACAAAAGAATTATTATCAATACATAAACCCTAACAATGGTAGAAGACGAACTTAGTGAATGTAGTGGTCAACGTCATTGATTCAACTGCATCAATGTGAACAATCACTATAGTTTTATTAAATAGGTTAGTTATTACAACTTTATATAATATGGAAAAAATAGTTGATTGTGTTGCCCACAATGTTGTTGAGGTTATTGATTGTTTGGATTTATATTTCTCATACTCCCCTCATTTTATCATTTGAATGAGGCCAGTAAACAAAAATTGTTCTAATATTTGACTATTAAGGAACTCAAACTTAGAAGTTCATATATGTTAAATAAGTTATATTTTAAAATTGCTTTATAATGTTAAGTGTGTAACGATTGATTCCATAGTCACGGTATGTTGTCCCGTTATAGTTACAATTCTTCTTTTGAATTCATGTACGAAAAGCAGGTAGAAGGAGGATATAAATACATCTTTGGATGATATTCAATATGATGAAGAACATGACAAAACACATGAAGAATTAAATGAAAACCATGTTCAATCCAATTCAATCCCTCTAACAATTGGAATGGTTTTTGAAACTGTTAATGAAATGAAGTCATTTTATAGACAATACGCAATATCAAAGGGTTTTAAAATTCGAACACGGAGTTCAAGGAAGAACAACAACAACAAATTATGTTACTTCATGATGGTGTGTTCAAGGGCTGGAAAATATGTGTCCCCCATTCAAAATCAGATGATTGCACGTCCAACATATGCTAATGATTGTGCAACATGAATGATTGTAACAAAGAGAGATCAAAAGTGGTACATTTCGTCATTTTATGATGTTCATACTCATGATCTTACTTCAACAAAGTCAAGGTTGTTTTCAGGCAATAAAAGAATAAATCTAAACGTGAAAAGGATGCTAGACTTGAACACTGAAGCAGGAGTTAGGATTAACAAGAGTTTCCCATTCTTGGTTTGTGCTACAGGAGGTTATGAGAACATAGAGTTTGTCGAACAAGATGTTAGAAATTATGTGGCGAAACAGAGAAGAGCATTATCAAAAGATGGTGATGCTAAAGCACTCTTAAACATTTCTCTTCCATGAGAGAATTAAATAAGGATTTCTTTTATGACATAGATGTTGATGACGACAACCGCATACTATGAGTTTTGGGCTGATGCACGAAGTAGGGCAATTGTGAATATTTTGGTGATGTGATATCTTTTGACACAACATACTTAATGAATAAGTACGACATGTCATTTGCTCCTTTCATTGGTGTCAACCACCATCGGCAATCTATATTTTTAGGTTGTGGTTTGTTATCTTCAGAGGACATAGAGTCATTTGTTTGGCTATTTAATTCATGACTTTGGTGCATGTCCAACACGTACCCTAAGGAATTGTTACAAATCAGTGTAAAACAATGAAGAAAACAATAGAACTCGTGTTTCCTAACATTTGTCATAGGTGGTGCTTATGGCATATATTAAAAAATATACCAAAGTTATAAGGTTATGCAGCTTACAAAGATATCAAGTCACAACTTAAGGAAGTTATGTACAGTTCTGCTTCAGTTGATAGTTTCGTTTATGGATGGGAAAGGATGATAACAATTTTTTCACTCCACACAAATGAATGACTTTCTTCACTTTACGAAGAACGACACAAAGGGGTTCCTTATTACTTGAGAAACAATTTTTGGGCTGACATGTTGTTCAGATGTCGGCAAGTGAACTGAATCGTATCAAGTAATAACAAATGGTAAGACCAAGTATCGTTTCCCAAGAGACTCACGACACTAGACTATCATGTAATTACTTAACTAATTAAGACTCCAAAGAACAAATTTTGGGGTTTTTTGAATGCAAATGCAATAAAAATAAACATGAATGAAATTCGATCAATTGAGGCTAAACACAAAGATGAATGGATGATATTGAAAATATGAGATGAATATGTTGTTCGGGTTTAGAGTTCACCAATTTTCCTCTCATGGATGTATGAATTCATCTTCTTCATTAATGTTAATATCACTTTCTAAATTACTTAAAACCCGATGTCTCAGCGAAGAAAGTCTATCCTTAATTACTAGTTTACAATGTCTTGTGTCCCTAACAATTAATTCTGCATTACATACGCACAGAAGCTTAAGATAACCAAAACTCATATCCCTATGTCTAGGCAAGACTGCTTTTGGGAGCAATTATCCAGATCTAGGTTTCCCCGTATGTGTCCATATCACGAAAACCAATAATAATGCCATGAATGAGTTAAACATAACAATGCATAGAGCGAAGAAGAATAACCCTAACAATTAATGAAAGAAGCATAAATCAATCATAATCAATTCAAAATACATGAGATTTTAAGAGGTTACATCTTTCCCAACAACAAATAAGGTTTAGTTCTCTATGATCATGGAAAAACTAGATGAAAATTGGAATGAAAGAATGAAAGAGATAGAAAAACCCTAGAAAGAGAAGAGGAGAGCTGTCACATCCCCAAATCTACCCCTAAGGGGTGAAAAATGTGTTTTGATGCTCAAGCCATCAAAAGATACAATCCCTAGGACGTCCAAGTCCTTAAATAGAACAAAAAAAATATCAAAAACGGGTCCAAGCCCAACATTCTGGCGCTCAAAGCCCTGATTTAGGGCGCCCGGGCTAAACTCCGAGAAAAGTGGCGCTCAATGCCCCTAGAAGGGCACCCACGCATGGTGCGGGACTGAAACTGAGCCTCAGCCCCAGCGGTAGCATTCCAATACTCACTTTTTTTGCTGGTTTGGCTGTTTTTATAGCTGATTCAGCTCTATACAGCTCTATATATTGTTGGATATTCTTCTAGGCACATTATTAGCTACAAAATAAAGGGAATTTAGTGATAAAATCATAAAGTATAACCTCTACTCACTTATTTGCAAAACTAAAGTAAAAACATGAGTTCAAGCAAGTATTTAAGTAAAAAGGGTGCGTTTAGTATCAAAATTGAATCACAGATAATGGTATATTTAACTGTTATCACATGTCAACATTTCAAAGAAGCGAGAGCATGAATGCATTCTTCGATGGATATATTCAGTCACAAACTACTCTTCAAGAATTTGTTAAACAATATGACAATGCACTATAATAAAGACAGAAAAAGAGACCAAAGTTGACTTCATGTCCTTAAGAACAACTCTTCCATACGGGTCACAATTACTCATAGAGCGACAATTCCAAAAGCATTACTCACATGCTACGTTTGCAGAAATATAGTCATAATTTAGAGGTAAAATTAATTGTTTCGTTGATGGTGTTGTTCTATGCGAAAATTTGTCATTGTACAAGGTCATGGAGGACTCTATTCATAATGAAATAAGTCAAGAGAGGGTATTCATGTTACATTTCATCGAGACACAATGAATGTCGATTGTAATTGTTTGTTGTTTGAGTTTAAGGGCTTTGTATGTAGACATTTTTGTGTGTGTCTTGGCACAAGAGAGAGTAATAGAGCTTCGTGCTAAGTACATACTCACAAAATGGTGTAAAAATGTCCGCAAAAGGCACATGTATATTAGAGAAATATACAACATAAAAAAGAAAGATCCATATATTGAACACTATGATAACTTATGCAAGATTTTTGGTAATATTGCTGAGAGTGCTTATGAGTCAACAAAGATGACACAATTATTGGTTGACAACTTTAGATCATTTGTCAAGAAGCATGGCCTACAAATTTGACCCTCACTATACTGAACAACACCACCCACATAGTACTAGAAGACCTTCATCATAGTGACATAGGCCATGATGTAGAAAAAAGTACACATAATGCTGAAATCCAAAGCCCTAAATATGTGAAGCAAAAGGGTCGACCTAGGACAAGAAGGTTGAATTCCACTTCTGAGAGACTAACAAGGAAGAAACCATCAGTGAAAGGCACTAGTCGAACATTCATTGATATTGTTGTAAGTTATTATTTTATTTTTTCTTACTATTATCAGTTCCAATAAACATTTGGTAGTGTTAAAATTTGCAAAGTACTACAATTTAAACTAACTTCATACCGACTATTCATAAAGGAAACATTGATGAACGTACCAAATACAACATTCAGCAATAACATTGATGTCACACTAAACACACACTACACAACAACTAATTCAATTGAACTGGTAAGGTTCAATAGTTATTTCATAGTTTATTCATTTCATATTTACTAGGTCGTACATATATTTAAATGTCTTGCATTGGATGTTGTGTGATGCAGGTATCAACTTTGTCATCCCTTGCGTTAATGACAATTTTTGGTGATGTGCTTTGAAAGATATGGTGACTTCAACCAAAATGAATGACATATTTACCCAGATTGAACACAAATTTCATATTTATGTCATTCTGTTCTATAGTGTTTATACTCAGCCACTTGTATCCATGTTAACCATTTTGTTTTTGTACACAGTGACTGTCACAACTAACCACAAAATATGAATTGAATAACCACTTACTGAGGAAGAATCATACCACTTAAAATGACAACTTTGTTATTGTGCATAATACCACTACAACTAACCACATAACCTCATACATAACACTAAACTATAAGCGTGTCACATGTTCAATGAAATGCACAAACAAAGTGTACCGCACCCATGTATTCTACACGTATAACCAACGACAATGCTCACATCATTCTAATACAATAAGAACATTTTCATTATGTTTTATTAACCAATCACCATTCATTTACAAACTTAGTGTCATGGTACACACACCATACGAACCATATTAAACTCAACATATAATGTGATTCATACCAAATTTGATAGCTCAAATTCCAAATCTGTCTAGCATCTATTTACTCCAATAATTTAGTGCTTTGACATGTTAAATATGCCTTTTTGCTACATTGATTCCAGGTGTTAATTTAGATTATTATCCCAACTCTTCAAGGTTCAACCATGGGTAACACAAAAAATGTCCTTCGCTTCACTATTGTTTTCAATATTTTTCAAAGCTAGTTTTGATTTTTCCACTCTCATCACAAATTATAAAAGCTATAGGGATGGTGACAGAAACAACATGGGTAGGAGCTGCTTACAACCTAATGCTTTATATGTTCGCTAGCCATGTAAGTAGCTTAAATTAAGACTACTTTTCTTGATTGCTCATGCAATTGAAGTTATTCCTTATGCTATTATGTTCATTACAAAAAAGTAAGTCTCGCGTTAAGAGAAAAAAGTTAATACAAATAAAAAAAAAACTACAGTGGTTTATATTTCATCACATGTCAACATTATGCAAACCTCTTTTATTATCTTGGTTTTTGAATGAAAAATATTCCAAAAATATTTTAGGGGCTTGCTGGTATCTTCTGTCAATCGAGCAACAAGAAGCATGTTGGAGAAGTGTATGTGATTTGGAGAGTCATTTTGTGAATATGGATTCTTTGACTACCACAGGGTTAAAGATACCCATACGGTCTCTTGGTTTTTATCAAGTAATATCACAAATTTATGCTCACCAAATGCAAAAGATGAATTCTATCACTTTGGTATATACGTTTTGAAGTTACATCCTCAACATTCTTCAACAAGTACTTCTTCTACCTGTGATGGGGTCTAAGGAATTTGAGGTAATTGTTATGCGGTCGTTCTACCTTATCATCATCTTTTACACCCTAGTCAAGCTTCTAACAATTATGTCACCCTTTGCTCTCTTCAAAACAATTTAATTTTAATCCTAATTGAATAATCACGGTTCATTCAAAATATGCCAAAAGTGCAACTCGTCTATTTTATTTCTTTTCATCTTATTGAACAAAGGATAATGTGATCCATATCCTCTGATCCTCTTCCCAAGCAAATGGAATAAATTCTGCATGACTTACTAAAGCTCTTTTACTCACATCATTCTAACACAATCAAGACATTGCCATTATGTTTTATTAACCAATCACCATTCATTTACAAACTTAGTGTCATGGTACACACATCATATGAACCATACCAAAAACATAATGTGATTCATACCAAATTTGATAGCTTAAATTCCAAATTTGTCCAACATCTATTTACTCCAACAATTTAGTAAACCATTTAATCATTTTAATTCAAACATCAAGTTATTTACTGATCTCCTTAATATGCACCACATGCTTTCAATTTTAAAGAGGTATTACTTACTTAATATCTAAACCTTATTTTATTTTATTCTTATTTAAACTTTGTGTCTTCCATTTCTCATGTTTAAACATTAACTCAACGACAAATAGATTAATCATGGCTCATTCTATGTTGAAAAAATAGATTTCAGAATTAAATTAGACCAAGACAAGGCTTGACACTTTGAAACGTGATCAAGAGAGAAAGTTATATGGTAGCACCAAGTAACATTAAGAACTCTATACTTACGGAAGGCATGCGGCTTTTACAAGCTAAAAGCATTACTGCACAAGAAGAAAATTCATGGATTATAAGTCTTAATATGGGTTTGTAAACCATTCTTATCTCACCTAAACATTTCATCAAACACATTCTATACACTCTCATTTCATAACAATCATCAACATTTATATTCAATCTCATTACTTTTTATGAAATGAAGTAGGACAGATGACACAAAATTGGAAAATGGAAGTGCGAAATTCCCTAACAAAGTCAACAAGAAAAAAGCACAAAAAGAGAGACAATAATATTGACTAAGCTACATCCCAATATTACACTCACACTAATAAAATTAATGAAGTTAGTAGTCTACATTTGAATTTGTTCTGCCACAATCTATCAGTTTGAGTTTTTATATCAACTTAAAGGCAACAGTTCAGAGATGCTAACGAACCCTACAATGAATGAAATGCGTAATTCTTTTATTTCAATCAGTAAACGAAGTATGCAATACATAAGATCTGCAGAGCTTTAAGAAAAAATAAAGAAAAAAAGTGTATGTGCAAGGAAAACCAAAATGCTGGCTCCAATTTACAGAACGAGTGTGAAGAAACGGTCCCATTAACTCAAAAAGCAATTGGGACAACATCTTATTAAAAAACCACCCTCCCTTTTCATTGTCTTCCTTTGCCTGGCTTCTCTGTATCCTTCCAAAGCTTCTTTCTGCATAGGAAGGCCTTCTCTTGTTTCTGTGCTATTCTATTGATGGCCGAAAGTCTCAACATTTTGGAAGATCATTTGGTGGGGGTATCAATGATTCATTAGGACCTTTTCCATTGTCCACCAAGAATGCCATCTTTAACCCCCATGTTGTATGCACCTCGAAATGGCAGTGCAAGAACCACACTCCTGTCAAATATACGAAACTAGTTCAAGTTAATATGAACATATTAGCACTGCATGCTTTTGACATCATTATACTCAAATATTCATCAAGACTTTTTACCTGGATTATCTGCTCTGAATCTGAAAGCAACCCATCCTCCAGTTGGCACTCCAATTGTGTTCCTCTCAACAGGATCTACAAGGTTAAAGTTACTTGCATCTGTTTTGGGATCATAGTTTCCTACACCTGAGCCAACAACAAAGAAATTGAACCCATGAAGATGAATTGGGTGGCTCTCGGGAGCAATGACTCCAGTATCCTGCAAAACAACCTGAACTGTCGAGTTGAATGGTAGCCTGTAAACCTTTGTGCCATTTGTGGTCTGGGAACTCGCAGCCGCCGGAGTCGCTGTGTAGTTGTAAACTTGAGGAGGGTTTCCAGGGAAATCAGTGGTGAACACCCCCTGAGTGTTGAAGTAATGTGCTTGAAGCAATGCAGTAGTTGGCATCACAAATGTCACATTATTGACAGCAGCCACCACTCTACTCCCATTTCCAGCTTTGCAAGATGGACAAGGGTTAATCCCCAATCCAACAGTGAAGAGAAGTGAGTGATCAACTGTTAATGGAACATTTGCAGGGTATTTCTTGGAATTAAGGCTTTTTAGAGCCTTGGTGAAATTGTTAGCAACTTGTGTGGCATTTCTTGGAGGAGGTGTGATGAGAACTGTAGGAGTGGTGGCAAGAGTTCCAGTATAGTGCAAAGTGGCTGTAGCAGTCAAATTATCCACAGCTACCACTGGAGAATCCATGAAAGTAGAGGCTACAATTGTGTATTTACCAGAATTTTGGTCAGTGGTTAAAAGGGCATTGGTGGTTTGGCCAGGGGCCACTAAAAGAGTGTCAGTCTTGAAAGGTTTTACATATGAGGCATCAACTTCAACCACAGTGAGTAAATGGCCAGCAATTTTGAAAAAAAGCTCCTCATTGAGTGCAGCGTTGATGATTCTCAATAGGTAGGTCTTGCCACTTTCCACCGGAAGCTTGTACACATCTGCTTATATTTTATATTCAACCAAGAAGGGAAATCAAGCATAACTGTAGTTAGCACTTGAGGAAAAATGAAAACCATATATACACTTAAGAAATCATAGAAGTGAAAAGTAGCACAACTTATGTACCCTGTGTGGAACAATTGGCCACAGACACAGTCCCTGGAAGTCCATTAATGGTGTGAGCATCTGAGACATTTGGTGCTAATCCTGACTTGAGAGCTTCATTGATAACATCTTCGGTATCAGATTTCCACCATTCTCCTACAGTTTATCACCATAATGAATTATAATTTTAAATGGTTATGTTGAGGACTAATCAACATCAGTGAAGGAAAATATAGATGAGTGGAGGGCATTGGATAAAGATTTTGATTTCACCTAATATTACCACCAACTCTTTATCTGGTTTGGGGAAAGGGTATGGCACACCAAGCTTTGGCAAGATAACTATGGCACCATGGAGAGTTGACCTTAGCCAATTAACATGAGCGTGCCATAGAAGTGTTCCTCTTTGTCCTGTAAGGGTGAAGTTGTACACATATGACTGTCCTGGAAGAATTGGGCATTGTGTGATATATGCAGGCCCATCAGCCCAACCAGTTCTTATTTGTCTCACACCATGCCTGCCCAGATGGTTACAGTCTTCCAGTTAGCATTCAATATTTTGCTTAGTATTGGCTAAAGTTAATTTGTATATTTATTATGATGATACTCTCAAATCATAAGTTTAGTGAATAGTATAGAAGACTGTCTATTAGTGTTAAGTTTAGAGAGACTCTCTATCATATGTTATAAATGGTGATTAAACTTAATTATCTAAAGGTTTTCTGTTATTCCATTTTTTAGGTTCTATACATGAAGAACCATACGTGTATGACATTGTATCTATATAAAATCTTCATCCAATTGAATATAGTTTCTTTTTTTCAATCTTATCATTGTGTTTTCTTTGTTCTGATTGTATCTAACCCATGCCGACATTTACCATAAAGTTTTTTTCTATTTTTTTTTTCTGCACAGTACTTCTTGCGTCTAAATTGAAGCAATAAAATGAAGTCTCACCAATGGATAGTGACATTGTGGTTGACAAGGTTTCTTACTTTGACCAGCACTGTATCATCTTCCCTGGCATAAAGAGTGGGTCCTGGGAACTTCCCATTAACGGTGACAATGGGTTTGCTTGAACATAGTCTAGTGGTATTCTTCAGCACCACCTGCACCCATTACCAAAGTAAAGTATAAGTCCTTCACCACTTGCCTTGAGTAAAATTTTACAGTGGTTGGAACAAGAGACTAATTTAGATCTATATCTTCCAATTATGTATTATACATGCATGACTGAAATTTAGGTGAAACTTTTAGCTAAGATTTACTCAGATATCAATTTATGCACATATCTAATAGGTGGAATTTAGATAGGAGCTTGTTATAAGTAAAGCTATATATTTTGATTGAAATAGCTGAATAAAGCATAAATTGTATGCATGTTTGAATATATATTATATTGTTGTTAAGCTCCTGCACTGTAAAAAAACATGAAACCATGCATGTCCCCTACGAGGCAAGGAAAGAATACTGTAATGGCATACTTACATTGAATTTGTAGTGCCTCACTTTGCAGTCAACCAAAGGAGGAACAATGCAAGCAATGAAAATCAAAATTCTAACCCAAGAGTCCATTTTGTCCAGTCTTCACAGCCCTAGCTCCTGACTCTTGCGTTAAATAACTTATATTTGTCTTATAACTTATTATGTGCTTAAGTGCATTCATGCCTGACTTTCTAAGGCACCCTTATATAGGCTGAAATTGCTTCCTCCTGGTTCTTCTTGTTTGGTTTTTAGGTGAATGATGGAGGCATATACTTGGAAACTAAGGCTTGGCTCAGGGGGAAAGAGAAAGGAGAAAATCATGTTAACACATTATTTCTTGCATGTCACATAAAGTTTTGCAATGGAAATCCTTGTATGTTCTTCTGGAAGCTTTTTCTGATAAATACAGCTCCTGGATTGATTGGTTATATTCTGAGGTTCAAATATTTTTTTTTCCCTTTTGTCCCATTAATTAATAAATGTTAAGCTAAAAAGTTGTTAACCAATTACTATACAGAAAGCTTGTTACTCTCGCAAAACCATTCGTCATTTTGGGCTGAATACCAAGCCTTGTATATCTGCAGCTGCACGCTGAATCCTGGAGTTATGCAGAGTTTAACAGAAAGGTTTTTTATTCTTTTATTTGGTGAACTATAACTAGCATTGAGTGATATTAGAATTGTAATACAACTTTTTGAATAATTTATAATTTATTGAGAATAATATGCGTATATTTTTAGTTAAGATTATTGATTAAACTTGTATTGTTTATTGTATTTTGACTTTTCAATTCTTATACCTTATTCTAATTTCTTTATGTGACATAATTTGCTAATACAATGCAATTACTCATTAATACCATTAGTTGCTTCTGTTCACTCCTAATTTAAGTTTCAATATTAATTCATTACCACAAAAAATTATTTTTGTTATTTTTTATGTAAGAGGAAACTCTGACGTCATGTATGGAGACATCAAATTGAAAAACAGACATTCGGTTTGAAAGTCCGACCTCTTTTAACAACGGTTACCAAAACACATTAACATTCAATTAACATCATTTTAAATTAAAATTAAGTAACAATTTGATGTTTGTTAGCACACTAAACCTTAAATACTAATTTTTAAAATTGTTTATATTTATAATTTGCTCTAACTTGAAAAGTAAAAAATATTTCAGCATAACTTAGACAATTTACCAGCAGAAATTATATATAAAAACTAAAGTCATTAACAAAAAAATGTAACCACGTTAACACTAAAGCTATCAAAACTAAAACTATTAAGACAAAACTAAAACTTTAATAATCAAAATCTTGTCCTAGACAGTTTTCAAGCAAAGCCCTAATGTTGTTGTGGGTCCTAACTACATCGTTGGAGTAGATATGTTGTTCACTCTTGTCTTATTTTCTTCATAGTATCATCCATTATAGGTGATAGATTCTTGAACTATAGAAAAAAATAACACAACTTCATTATGTATGAATAATAATATTTAAAGTTTAATGTGATTTGAAATATATATATATATATATATATATATATATATATATATATATATATATATATATATATAATCTTTGTCCAATCATCCTAATTATAGCTCAAATGATTCACTAGTGCAGAAAGGACTTTAGACGTCTGTTATTTTGGGCTTTTAACGTCTGATCTCTGTCCGACATCTATATGGGTGACGTTAATGAGACGTCGGACCCTTTAGGTCAGACGTCTCTATAGACGTCGGACCTATATAGGTCAGACGTCTTTATAAACGTCGGACCTATATAGCTCAGACGTCTATATAGTCGTCTGATCCATACAAGTCAGACGTCTCTGAGGTTGCTCCTGACTCATGGTGATTTGAGTTTACAACTTTATATTCTAGTTGAAGAGAATGTATTGTACATATTTTTTTATTGGATGGTTTTAAAAACGTAGTGGAGGGAATTAGAGGAGTGCAAAACACAAGAAATCGCCACCGAAGAACGCCGCCCAAGGACACGAGAATAACTGCACTAAAACCCAACGAAAACGCATTTTAATCGGTTCAAATTAAAGATAATGCATCAAAGAGTGATGTAATCGGAGTAAAATTAATTTAAAACGGTGCAAAAAGTGAGAAAATGAACCTGAAAAGCGTAACCCGTAGAGAGAAAACGCGACGAAGATGATGAACAATGAGTGTGTAACGGCTGTCTCACGTTCGCGATGTTTTAATGTTGGTTCCCCCAATAACAGACGTCTAAAGTGCTTTAGAAGTCGGAGTAGCGAGATCAAACGTCTAAATGGAGTCAAAAAGTTTCCTTTTAAATTCTTGGGCTACACATTTAGACGTCGGTTCCCCAATAACAGACGTCTAAAGTGCTTTAGAAGTCGGAGTGGTGGGATCAGACGTCTAAATGGAGTCAAAAAGTGACTTTTTAAATTCCTGGGTTGAGTATTTAGACGTTGGTTCCTCCAATAACAGACGTCTAAAGTGATTTAGAAGTTAGAGTGGTGAGATCAGACGTCTAAATTGAGTCAAAAAGAGACTTTTTAAATTTCTGGGTTGAGTATGTAGACGTCGGTTCCCCTAAAGAAAGACGTCTAAAGTGCTTTAGAAGTCGATTCCCCCATAACAGACGTCTAAATAGAATAAAAAATTATTTTTTTAACTTTTTCGTTTAGTTTTGGCGTCTATTCAGGGGAGCCGACGTATATGAGTATTTAGACGTCGGGCCCCTCCATAGGCGACGTCTAAATAGTTGTTTTATTTACGAAAAATGCCACCAGTCATTTTTTAAGTTGGATATTCGAGGGCCAGACGTCTAAAGGGTGATGTTAAAGGTCTTTTTTGCACTAGTGATTGTTTTTATCTAAGACATGACGTAATAGTCATATTCTCATGAATCTTTCTGCTTGTTACATTAAACATGACAAAGAAAATAATCACATATCAAAGTCAGAAATTAACATGCGAAAATTAATAATTTTAAGATGAATGAGTTCCAACCTTTGGATATAATACTTGAATTTATTGTACTATGGGCTAACCACAACTCTAATTAAATTGAAAATATAAGTTAATATTAATATAACTAAGTAGATGATATAAAAAAAAGTAACACTTACATTTGTAACATGGGAAGAATTTTTTATGTTGTATACGCAGTTTTTTAACCATGCTTTAATTGAATATAACTTGTGTTTCCTTCACAAATAAAACATACAAAATGACCTTTAATTAATATTATATCCACTTAAGTTTCAATATGTCAGGAAATTATTTATGGTGCAAAACAACATTGCATGCAAACAAAATGTTTATGGACAATATGAATCGAACACATCGATGTTTTTTTCCCATAACATTTTCAAATAATCAATAAACGATTTCAAGTACACATCAATGTCATTTCCAAGTTGTCTAAGACCTAATATCATCATAGACAATATCATATATTTTCTCTTCAAGCACAACAAAGGAGATAGATTGTAAATCATCAATAAAACAAACCATGAACTATTTTTGTTATTTAAGTCCGCATAAGGATTCATACTATTTATAGCAAGTCCAAGTCTTAAAATTCTTGGCTTTACACCAAATTCTGGAAATGTTTCATCAATCTTCTTCCATTATAGAGAATCAACTCGATGTCGAAGAAGATTATCACACTTCCTCCCATCAACATACCATTTCAGGTTCTTCATATCTTTGTTAATGGTAAACAATCAATTCAATTAAGGTATTTTAGGCAAAAACCACACCACCATAGCAGGTGGATCATCTTTGTCTTTATCACCACTATTTCTATCAATTTTCTTTTTAAACTATGATAAACCACATGTTGGGGGCATGCATGCCTCTTTTGTATTCCAAACCAATTAGACAAAGAATTTTCTTCGCCTCGTAATTACGGATAGGTAACGTGTTATTTTCTAGAAGTATCTCCTTCAACAACTCCAATAATTCTGTGACACTTTTATCAGTCCATTTATTCCTTGCTTTTAAACTAGACAATTTCAAAGTTGTTGACAGTTGTGTAAAGTTAGTAATATTCACTAGTACAAAAAATATCGTATAACGTCGTTGTTTTTGGGCCTTTCACGTTAAATTTGAGGTCGACGTCATATCGGGAGACGTTAAATTGACGTCAAATTTAAAAAATTCAACATTAATCAAATTGACATCGAATTTTGTTAATATTCAACGTTAAGCAATTTTTTTTTGTTTTTTTTAATTAATTGTAATCTTTTTTTATAACTCTACGAGACTTGAAAATCAGAAAAACAAAAAATTTCAGTGTTTGATATTTTATAAAGTATGAACTATGAACGTGTAGTATAGTATCAACAACAAACAACAAATTTCAGTTTTTGGTATTTTATAAAGCATGAACTATGAATTTGTAGTATAGTATCAACAACAAACAACAATAACAAACAACAATAACAAACAACAAACGAGTTCAATCAAACAACAACAACAAACAAGTTCAACCAAAATAAAAACAACAAACAAGTTCAACAAAAAACAACAACAAACAAGTTCAACAAAAAACAACAACAAACAAGTTCAACAAATAAGTTCTTCAAAACGAAAACGAAAACTAATCTTCAAAAGGTGGGTTCGTCAAAATAAAGTGTTTCCACGAGTGAGAGAGAAAGCAGAATGCGCCTATGAAGAACACGAAAATAATCGGTCAAAACAAACGAAAATTATACATAAAGTGTTTCCACCAGTGAGAGAGAAAGCAGAATGCGGCTATGAAGGACAAGAACACGAAAATAATCGGTCAAAACAAACGAAAATTATACATAAAGTAGTTAATTAACATGCATTTATATCAAATGAAAGAAAGATTACATGTGATGGTCGTCAAACTTCATTTGAGAAAAGTTTAAGAAGAGAAGAGTGTCTCGCGCGCTAAGATAAAGTGAATGAAATTTCAATCTCCCGCTCAAATTAAAAAGAGGAAACTTTTGGCAAACAAATAATACATCGAAGCTCCTCAAAATTCGACGGATTATACGTGGTTTAAAAGAAAAAAAGAAGAATTAAAAATGGGTTACTTTTTGGCTTATGGCTGACAAATAACACGTCGAAACCCTTACAAAATTCGACGTATTATTTTTTGTTTAAATGAAAAAAGAAAAAAGAATTAAAAAGGGTGACTCTTTGGCTTCTAACTGACAAATATTACGTCGAACCCCTACAGGATTTGACGTACTATTGGTGGTTTAAAAGAAAGAAGAAAGAGAATGACGCGCTGGTTTAAATAATTACCATCATAGAACGTGGCTTGGACGTTCTACAATTGCATTTATTTACAAAAATGTCATCGGTCATTTTTAACGTTGGCTATTTAGTGGTTGGACGTTGAACGCGTGACGTTATACGCTGTTTTTGCACTAGTGATGGTCATGTCCAGGAAAGAGTACGATCTTTTCTGAATTTGAATTTTCAAGGGGTACAATAAAAATAAATCGGAGAATAACACGAAATAAGACAAAGATGGGGACACCACAATATAGCATATTGATAAGTCAAGTAAAGATATGCCACAAAGATGTTCACCTTAATATGGTGCTCAACTTTCTCATTTCTACCCAATGTAGGACTTAGATTCACACTTGGATTCCCAACAATCTCCTCCTCAAGTGTGAGTCCCTTCCACATTGATACATTTCTCCTCTAGTGGAAACATTTCCAACTACAAGTACTTCTTCATATCGTCGATCATCTTAATGAAACATACTTACCTAGAAGCCTTGCTAGGAAGACTTTCTATACATGGACTATATTGTAGTCGTTTGAGTCGATCACCAAGATTAACTTGTTTTGCAAAATCTTCTTTGGTAACTTGGTTAAATATCATATTTTATGCTTCTGAAGAGACTTTTATCTCATATTTCATTACTAGCTCCCACTTAACATATTCATCTCTCTGCGTTACCTCAACAAAATCACACTTAGATTTTCAACGAGATACGGTCATCAAACTTGTTATTTTACTTAAAAGAACATCACCGATCAGTTTTTATGTGGTCTTTTTTTTTTACAGACGTTAGATCTTATAACCTTTTTTATTAACCATGTTAGAAAGTATATTGATTTCAATAGTATTCTATATTTTTTTGGGTTTGAGTACAATTGTATTATCACTTATACTGAATGAAAATTGCTCCTTTTTTTCTTTTATATTTTTTTTACATTTATATTTAACAAATGGACTATGAATCAGTGAAAAACATGGCACTATATATATTTTCAATTTAAAACTTTTATAGTAATAGTTTTGTAAGTCTTTCTTTTTATACATGATAATTCTAATCATAGCACCAACAAACATAAAAATATTCTGTACTTTTATCTTCTAGAAAGGGTTTTCTCCTTTTAAGTGACTTGTTTCTATTAGCAACTAATTTACTTCACCGCCGTATAAATAACTAATTACAGTATAGTAATATATTGCAGTATAGTTATTTATAACTGATAATGAAACTACTAAAAACTTCAAACTCAATCCTTTTATAAATTGGGCAAGTGTGATTAGTAATAAATATACACATAATAATAATATTTTTTATAATAAATAGATATTAGATATACACAAAATAATATTAACAAAATTAATTCATTTTATATTTAATAAACAGAACAAATAACACTACATAAAAAAATAAATTACTCAGTTATACCTTTATTTCAAGTAATAATTAACATTAATATTTGTATTTAAAAATATTTTTGTTTTTTTATATATTGAAATAACTTAAAACATATAGAGGAAAATAATAATTAAATAAAAAATGCTTCAAATTTATTTACATAAAATACGGCTATACTTAATGAAATAAAAGTATATAATTAATAATTTATTTAAAATAATAAACAGAAATATAAATTAAGAGATATATTTTTTTACATCTTAAAGTATACGTATTTTAAATTTATGTGTGTGGGTGGGCGTTTAAGTTTTACTAGTCATATTTTATTTAATAATATATTTTTAATATGTGTGTAATCATGATAATAATAACAAAGATAAAGATGATAAAGTTAATGATATAAACAAAAAAAAAATGTGAATGTGATAACGATTGTAACAATAATGTGATTATCTCCTTGTTATAATGATAATGATAGTAGAAATGATATGTATGAGGTGAAAATGGCAACAATAAACTTGATGGTATATTAATAGTAAAAAGAGCAGTGGTGGTATCAACAATGGTGATGGTTATAACATGGTAAATAAAAAAGATCGATTAACCAGTTCCTTTAATGCAGTTTCTTAAATAAAAAAAAAATACACTGCACAAACATAATAAGTGATAAAATATACGAAACAATTAACTATTATGTTTGGTATTATTATGTATTTTACTTAAAGTATAACAGAATGATTATCATATATATCTTACTGTATAGTATCAGAATTTAACTTTACTATTATTATTATTATTATAAATGTAAATGGTGATTATTAATGAGTAAAGATATGATTAATGCGAAGGAACTAGAAGATGGTTACTTATGTGGGAATGCTTAGATCACAAATTAGAGCGTAGTTGAGAAATGGCTTTCAGAAAGCAGATTGTATGAAATGTAAACATCATCAACTGTTGTTCAAACCAATAATCTATGTTTTGGGAAGTAAAAGCTCTGTCACCTTTTTCAGCTTCTTTTTCCATCTTTTTTGTTTGGGTATGTAACTGACAAACACAAATGTCACACATTGGTTTACTCAGTAATTAATTAGTAAAGTTAAAGAAAGATGATAATTATGAATTTAGATTTATGGTCAACAACTAGTAGGTGCTTTAATCTTTGAATATCTAAGATTGATTGCAGATAAAGTCTAAACCAAAAACATGAAAAGATGGAGCATCTCTTTTTCTTTTTCATAATTTATGATATATTTTATTTGATGTAGAAACTGAAACTTTTCAAATGCTTTCTTTAATGAATGTAAAATATTTCATTATTTTACAACTCTTTTTACATACATTTAGAATAATTTTGTCTTACTACAATGATCGGGAAAGAAAGGTGGTTGGGATAGCTGGTTTTCTGTAACATTTCTAAGAACATGACCAAATATTTCTTTTGTTTCATAGTTTTGAAAGTTACAATACCTGTTCTAGAAGCAAATTATTTTGCGACCTTAGTTGTGTAATTGAATGAATTCTTTTTGTAATTTTCAAAAAATTATGTTGTATTAATTTCAATTGAAGTTATTTATTTTTAAATTTTTGTTTGGATAAAATAATCAAGCTTCTTTATTTTAAAAATTTTGTGTTTTAGTAAAACAGTTGAATATCTTCCAGGCTAAAATAATTTGTTATGATTGAAACGGACATGCTGTTTTTTATTAAAAGAACATCTTGTTTTGATAAAAAAAAAAAAACCTTCAATGTAAACTTTTTGTATTTAAATGACCATCAGATCGAATATTGGATACCGCCTACTGACATTCTTGGGTGTTTCAATCTACATCTCCAACCATTTCATCCTCCACCCTCAATTTTCATAAATACTTTCTAATTAATAGATGTGGTTATATGTCAGACCTCGGAAAACACATCCCAAAACCCTCTGCTCAGACTCATTAAAAACGCACCCAAAACCCTTTGCGCAGACGTCAGGTGTCAAGCGTCGAAGATTCGAAAATCAGATAGTGGAATGTAGGTGCACTACAAAAAAGAAGGACATTACCGAAGGCCAGAAGCCCTCGGAAACAGCCAAAAACCGTCGGTAGAAGGTAATTATCGAAGGCTTATCGACGGCCAAAGAGCCCTCGGTAAATCCCTTGTCGCTAACATTTACCGAAGGCTTCTGCCCTTCGGTATCCTTCGGTAATTACCAAAGGGCAGAAGCCTTCGGTAATTACCGAAGGGCAGCAGCCTTCGGTAATTTCCGAAGGACAGAAGCCCTCGGTAATTTCCAAAGGGCAAAGGCCTTCAGTAAGTGCCTAACGTGGGAATTTACCGAAGGGCAAAAGCCTTCGGTAATTTCGAGGGAAATGTAAGGGACAATTGTGTTCTGGCGAAACCAACAACACATAACATACCTGCATAACAGTTTTCAATCACAAACAGACCCTCTAAACAGTTTTCAAGCACATACAGACCTACATAATGTGCATCTGAAAGATGCAATCATTGATCAATATCCATAGAACATACAGTAATCTATAGAATATCCATTAATCCATAGAACATGTATTTATAGTTAAAACATAAAACAATCAATCTTAATGATGTTCTAACATTCGAAGTCACCAAGTTCATCTAACATCGAAATTATCTAAACTCCAAATGTTCTAATATCCAAATGTTTCTATAACAAGTAATAAGAAAATGAAACTAATAATGTATATAGCTATCATCAGAATGATCTTCATCATCCTGTTCCTCTATTGATGGCTGGACTGGTGTGGGTTGGACTGGTGTGGGTTGGACTGGTGTGGGTTGGACTGATGAGGGTTGGACTAATGTGGGCTGCTGAGGGACAGTGGGTGACGAGGAGGGTTGTGACTGGGTCGGAGGGATAACTAATTCATCATGTGAAGTAGCAGGCAACACTCTCATGACCAGGGCCTTAAAGTTTGTAAACTCTACTCTCAAATCAGTGATTTCCTGGTCACGTTGCTGCAGTGCCTGCGTGAGGCGAAGAACGACCTCGTCAGGAGTAGTGGTTGAAGAAGAAGGTTGGTGCTTCAGATTACCTCCTCTCGATGTTGTATAGTTTGCAGCAAGTTGTCCTGCACCGTACACTCGTCCCTTTTTCTTCCCACCAACGATGTCGATCCAGCACTGTGTCCTACGGATGTCATCTTCTGCATTACTGGCATCATCCGGTGTAGGAGCTGACTCATGGTCAGATCTAACCTGTGAAAGTCTCGTAGAAAATTCTTCCTGTTGAAACATTAAAAGCAATGTTAGGGAATGATAGAATAACTTAACTGAAAAATTAGTAATAGTAATAGTAATAGTAATAGTGTTATTTGCTTACATGAGTCTTCCGAGATCTTTCATCAACGAATTGATTAGTGCCCTTCCTTACATGAGTCTGTGCAAAGACCTCATCAACATGGACCGCCCGTCCCAGAGCTTGTGCCTGTAACATAATTTACAATTATATCAAGTACGTATGAAATAAATACATAACTTATATATGAAAGAAAAAGTTATGTAATGAAATTATACCATACGAATGGCATGCTCATGAATGGTGATCGACCCACCAGTATGCAGGGTGTCACCCCTTTCAGATGCTCTGTTCCTCTGGGCTTTGGCACATTTATTGCGAAACTCTACTGTATTCCAATGAGCCAGTAAAGAGTTCCAAATTTGTTCACCCAGCCAGTAAGGGCGCTGTCCTGCATTGCGGGCATCCCTAAACATCTCTGACAGTCGATGAGATGCTTTCATGTGGAAATTTCTGTGTATCTGACTTTCATGTTCAGGTTTCCACTGCACCTTCATCTGTAACATTGCAGAGAACAAACATTGATTACAGAACATAGTAAAATAAGAGGGACAATGACTTAAATAGATTGTTCACCTGAAAGCGCTCCCAGAATGGCTTTTTGTCGTCATCAGGAATTGCTCCCCAGGTAGGCCATGGACTTAGAAATTGTTGCTTAATTGAACGTGTGATGGCCTGGGAAGCAACCCTAGGTGGAATAAACCTGCAGGATAAAAGTCATTTGAATTACAATAGGGTTTAAACATCAAATTATATCAAGAGATTAAAAACTTACCCTTTACCATACGGCTCAATCCATGGTCGATCATGGAGGGGCGGGTCAAGACCTTCACCATCACCACTTGAATCTTGATCAGCAGATGGTGTGACAGTGTCAGAAGGAGGTATAACAGATGAGGAAGGTATAGAAGTAGGGTCAGGGACAGGAGTGGGGGTTATAACCACAGGAGGAGAAGTGGGGGTTATAAGTACAGGAGGAGGAAGAGGGTCTGTTGCAGGGGTAGTAGAAGGTTGTACTGTAGGGGTAGGAGTAGGGTCTACTGCAGGTGTAGGAGGCTGTACTGTAGGGGTAGGAGGAGGCCCCACAGATGATGTACTGGCGGCAGCAGTGGTAGGTAGTCTAGCAGGCACCCTAAGTACATACTTTGGTGTCTGCCGTTGCCTCTTTCTAGGCCTTGCTACCCCCTTTCCTTTGTCAGGACGTTCTGAACCTTGTCCTGTCATTACTGCATTGAAATGGTTACAAATAAAGCGAAAAAATAGAAATGATTAACGAAGGATCAATGGTTTTTAAAGTAAATGTATAAATAATTGCATACAACTTTTAAGATGGTATTTATGATAACTCTATTGAAATGACAGTTCAATTTGCTACAATGGATGTCCAACATTCAATCGTCGTCATCATGATCTTCATCTTCATCTTCTTCTTCATCATCGTCTTTATCATCATCATCTTCGTCTTCTTCTTCATCGTCGTCATCATCATCATCTTCTTCTTGTTCGTCTTCTTCTTCTTCTTCTTCTTCTTCCTCTTCTTCTTGTTCTTCATCACCTTGTATTGTTGCTTGTAATTCATCTCCATCACCATCAGGGTCGACCAATGCGGTTATACGTTCAACTTCAATAACTTCTTGTGGTTGTGACATTTGGTCAAGTTGGTAGGCAACATCTTCCTCAACCTCATTTGAGTCAATGCGACCTCTAGGCTTGGTTTGTATTGCTACGGCCCAACCATGCTTGTCAATATTGTGAAATGGTGGATATGGCACATAATAAACCTGTCTGACATTAGTTGGTAAAATGAAAGGATCAAACGGTCGATATCTTAATCTCTGGTTGAGTTCGACAATATTAAAGCGTGGATCGACTCTAGTACCAGCTCTAGAAGGATCAAACCATTCACAATAAAAAAGTACTACTCTGTTTGGAGAAGTAGTGCTGTTGTACTCTAACTCATATATTTTATGAATGATGCCATAGAAATCATCATAACAACCCTCTGTTAGGCCCTTCACATACACACCACAATTTGATGTTTTCTTTCCTTTAGACCATTCATGTGTATGGAATTTGTAACCATTGGTGAAGTAAGTGTGTCATTCTTTGACACATGTCATTGGCCAATTCGACAGATGTCTTAACTCTTGAACCGTGGGAGTTAATGCCTGATTAAAAACCTACAAAGGTACTAACAAAATTATAAAAGCAAGAGTCAAATTAACCTTGCTTTAAATGTAGGAAAAAGTACGGACCTGATTTCTAAACCAATGGGGAAACTCTGAGTGTATTCTAGCAGAAGTATTTCCTTCTACGACTTGCTCAGCCACAACAAATGAGCTGGTACAAATGAAATTCATTAGTGTATAATAATTGAACCGTTTGAAAGATAAGAGATGGATAATGACATACTCAAGGTACGGCTTTACTTCACTGCAATTGATTAAGACATGGACATGAACAGAGTTGAATTCAGCATCAGTTAACCCATGAGTGAATTCTTTCCCTGCGTGACGGCCTGATTGTCGGAACACTGATAATGCACCTTCACGTGGTTCAACTTGCCATTGCATTTCATTTCTGACATGAGTGGGGGACAACATGAAGTTTTTGAAATAATGTGAACAAAAATATGTTGTCTCTTTGTGCAAGTAAGCTGCACAAATTGAGCCTTCTACTCTAGCTTTATTTTTAACTGAACGTTTGGATTCTCCCATAAACCTTTCAAATGGATACATCCACCTGTATTGCACAGGTCCCCCAAGCCAAGCTTCATATGCAAGATGAATTGGAATATGCTCCATTGAATCAAAGAATGCAGGAGGGAATATTCTTTCTAATTTGCAGAGAATAATTGGGATATTTTCATCCATCTTTTTAAGGGAATTCTCCTTTAGTGTCGTGCAACACAAATCTTTAAAGAAGTTATTGATCTCTATCAGTGGATTTAACACGTGCATTGGCAAACAACTGAACGCAAGAGGGATTAAAGTCTCCATGAATACATGACAATCGTGACTCTTCAACCCTTGAATAGTACCGTTCTAAACATTGGCACATCTGGACAAGTTAGAAGCATATCCATCTGGCATTCTAAGCTCCTTGATCCATCCACACACTATTCTTGCCTCGTCTTTTGAAATGGTGTAATTTGCTTTTGGTTTAAATAATCGGTCGTTACCTTGCGCCTTCAACTCTAAGTCTTTTCGTCCACAATACAAAGGTAAATCTTTTCTTGCTTTCTCATTATCTTTTGTTTTACCTATAACATTCATAACTGTGTTGAAGACATTGTCAAAGAAATTTTTTTCCGTGTGCATGACATCGAGGTTGTGTCTTAGCAAGTTGTCTTTCCAATAGGGAAGTTCCCAGAATATGCTTCTTTTAGTCCAATTATGCCATTCTCCAAACCCTTTTATCCTATTCTGACCAGATTCAGTGACTTTTGGATAGTCTTTCACTCTTCTCCAAACGTGTGATCCAGTCAACTTCGGCGGGGGCATATCCGTTTCAACTTGCCCTTTGCGAAATGCCTTTTTGTTTCTTCTAAAGGGGTGATCAATGGGCAAGAACCGTCGATGGCAGTCAAACCAACTACTTTTCCAACCATAAGTCAATTGGAATGACTTTGTATATTCCATGCAATGTGGACAAGCTAATCGACCATGCATGCTCCAACCAGATAACATGCCGTACGCTGGGAAGTCATTAATAGTCCACATCAAGGCTGCCCTCATAAGGAAATTTTGCTTCCTTGAAACGTCATACGTCCAAACACCATTCCATAACTTCTTCAAATCATCAATTAAAGGCTCCAAATAAACATCAATCAATGATTTGGGATTAGATGGACCTGGTATTATACACGATAAAAACATGTAAGGCTTTGTCATACATATCTCAGGTGGTAGATTGTATGGGGTAACTATCACGGGCCAGCATGAATATGGTGATGCAGACGCCTGAATGTACGGGGTAAACCCATCAGAGCATAGACCAAGTCTGACGTTACGTGGTTCGCTAGCAAAGGATGGATGTTTACGATTGAAGTGCTTCCAAGCTTCACCATCAAAAGGATGACGCAAAAATCCTGGGGTTTTGTTACCATCATGCCATGTCATGTGTTCTGATGTTTGCATTGAAGTAAACAATCTTTGTAATCTTGGAATTATAGGCAAGTAGAACATGGACTTTAAGGGAATTGGTTTTTTTTGCCTCCGTCCAGCATGCATTGTATGATATCGAGGTGAGCCACAAAACTTGCATTCAACCAACAATGCATCATTTTTGCCACTGTCATTGTCATAGAATAACATACATCCATTAACACAACAATCAATCTTCTTGACATCTAATCCCAACTTTGAAACACATTTTTTGGCTTGGTAATAATTCTTCGGCATGAAATTGTTTGGTGGTGTCAAATCTAACATCAATTTTGTATAGAAGTCCACTGCTTGAATGGGAACGTTCCAATTAGATTTTCCAGCCATGAGTCTAATGCACACTGACAATTTTGACTCAGATGAACCTTCAAATACAGGTAGATTTGCCTCTGTCAGTAAATTGTAAAACCTCTGCGTCGTTTCATTTGGAGGCTCTTCATCATGACTATCGTCTGCTTCTTCAGCATGGTGACGAAGAGCATTGTCGACCATCTCTTGCATATAGGCAAATTGATCTATCTCAGATGTATGTACAATAGTATTCGAACCTGATGCAAGCCGTTTTTCAGCTGCAGTGGAGGTGGAAGGAATTTCTTCACCACGAAATGTCCAAACCGTGTAATTAGGCATGAACCCTTTTTGGTATAGGTGAAGTTTGACGACTTCATCTTTCAAAATCCTTGTACATTCGCACTTGATGCATGGACATCGAATCCCTCCATCAAGGGCATAATATTGATATCGTCGGGCCGTCTCCACGAACTCTTCAACTCCGATGACAAAAGATTCCTTCAAACCTCTCCTTCCACTATAACAACGGTCGTACATCCATCCACGATGGTTGGGAAAATGGGTCATGTTTTGTGACAAGCCAAACAAATAAAAACTTAGCCAAAACAGCAACACTCCATGTGACATAAGTAATAAACCTATTACTACTCAAGTCGAACATGGAAGGCAATTTGAACACTATGGTCATAGGCATTCAATAAGGGCATGCAAAGAGAAGTCCTCAGTATTGAAATGCCTTAGACATACTAAGGGGGGCTGTGTATTAAAGTTGGAGGAGACAACTTATTACTACTGAAGTTCTCTTCTCTATAGTACTTCCGAATATTTTTTAGGTTCTAAGTGTTTAGTGTATTTTTACCCTTCTCATTGCTTTGAGAATGTGTGTAGTACCATAGGTAGTTAAATGACTACTTCACTTAATGAAGTTATAGCCTAATAAATGAAATACAAGGTAAATGAACATACCATATAGACATCAACATAATTTAGGCAATCAAATATCTATAAAAGCATGGATATATACTACATTCTAACCATGGATATATTTAGGCAGTTTGCAAATTCTAACCATTCTAGTGCATTTTTAGTAGTCATTTTGAAGAAGAAAAAGTTGTATTGGGTGTCTATTTTCGTGCAGCAGGGATTTTGTGCTATTTGGCAGTTTAAACAAGTCGTAATTGTTGTATTAAACTTGTTACGGCATTCAAAATGAAGCCAAATTCATGTATGTGCAATTAGCATATTCAAACCTCATTTTTTAGTGAAATTGGGAACTAAAAGGGTGAATCTGCTATACAGTTTCGTTTTGAACCCAATTATAGTTCAAACAAGTTTAAATTGATGAATTCAAGTTGCTGAAAGTATTATCAAAGAGTCAGAATCACTTATGCACGAATTCACTTTTAGAACCACCAATCTTGGATCAATTTTTTGGTGTAGAGTTGACAAAATTTAAGTGTTGTTATGATGAAGTTGGTATGAAATTCCATTTTGGGACATTTGGAAGAATTTTCATCTACACGTTGTGTTATTTAATGGGCATTGATTTATTTTGTGTACTGAATAGACAAAAATGAAAATAAAAATGTTTGGTTCATGAAGCTTGAAGAGGTTTCGGTTTGGTTGCTGGAAACAAAGTGGTCCAGAGAATTAATTGGCAAACCATGTCATCGATTCTTGAATTTTAAGAAGCCTTCACTTTGCAAAAGAAGTAACACGTTAACTGTGTAGTCCATGGCACAAGTTTTATTTTAAATTCACACTTTGCATCTAAGTGCTTATAGTACACGTACATGGCCCATCTTTTCTTACTTGGCATGATTGAAGAATTTTTTGTAGGAGGCACATATTGCGAAGAAGAAAACTAACGTCCTAGTCCTTTGACAAGTGTTGAGAGGGTCGCACCTCCCACAAAAGTTGATTGCATAAAAGAATGCAGTATAGTGCTAGGAAGTGACTCCTAGGTCGTCTCTCAAGGACCAAATTGTGGTTCAGTCTCAGATCAAACACGTAGTGGGGGGGTTTGTGATTTGTTTTTTTTTATTAGAAATTAACTAAATTAAAATTGAAAATTAAATATAACAAAACATAATTGAAAACATTGAAATAAATGAACAAAACATGAAGACCGAACAATCCTACAGATGACCGAACGGTTTTACATTGACACTGAATGGTGGTCTCTAAAGAAAGTGAGGAAGTTGGAAATGCAGGAAGATAAAGAAGCCAAACATAATAGACAACATGGTGAACAAAAACAGTAAATTGAACGGTCCCATCTATTAAATTATAGGATGAGTCGGTGATAAAAAAATAATAGAAAAATTGAGTGGCAATTAATTGTGCACGCATTCTATGCTAAGGAAAATGGAACACGAACAAGCTGGTGGATAAAAGCACCATTAAACGGTGATAAAAGAGCTATCCTATGCAGATCGAATGGTCTATATCCATCAAATTCATAAGCACATATGGCAATAAGCGTAGAAAGCACACAACAACAATAATAAAACTTCAATGGCAATGGTGCGTGAACTAATTGAATGCAGTGGATAAATAATTCAAAAGAAACTCAATTCTTTCCAATAAATATATATATATATATATATATATATATATATATATATATAGAATATAAGGAATAATTCTCGGTTCATGCGTTAAGAAAGAAAAATAAGGAAACTTTGTGGAAACTTTGTTGAGCAAACCGTGTGCATATTCCAAATGAAATCACCGACTGTTTCTCCATTCCAGCTGAGTGACGTGACAACTTGCTTCTTCCCAATCAATGAATTAACTTGCTCCTTCTTCCAGCAAAGATGAATCAGCCCCCTGCTCCCTAACGTGCTGCTCCCTTTTTGCCAAAATGAAATTACCCTCTCTTCCAAAATGGAATCAGCTCCTGTCAAGCAAAGAAATTTAATTCCAGCACCGCATGAGCTAGACCAGTTCACCCGTGCAGCACCTCCTACATCTCCAATCCAATAGAACGTCTAAGTGGCGGCTGTAGTATGTCCCAGCCCTCACCCGTAACCTTCCATCTCTACCCTCTGAAAAAAAAATGCTCAAGGGAAAACTCTCATAAAGCTGGTGGCTGTCCCCCGTTAGGTCACCCCTATGCTTCCCATTCTCCGCATGAAGCCCAAGTGCTGCTGGACACACCCCTATTTTGCTGGACGTAGCACCCGATTTCCAACTCATCCAAACTTGCTGGACCATGAGTTGGACGTCAAAGTTGATTCCCCTGTGCAGCATTTTTTTCTTTTCATAACCCCTTCACGTGCTACTCCAAATTTCCTTCTCATGGGCCCTCTCTTCTTTCCAAGCACACACCTCTCCTTTACCCTTCAAATGTCCCAAATATTATCCAATAATTTTCCCATAATTAATAATGCAAAATAATAAGCTCAGATAATTCAAATTAGTTAAAATAAGAATTTCCGATCAAATTAAGCACAATTAGGAAAAACAGGAAAATACCGGACGTTTAAGCATAATTCCCCGACTAATTCTAGCACATTAAACTAAGTGAAGTGAGGAAAATATTGGTTCATCAACAAGTCAACAAAAGAATTAAAGGAGGGGACCACCTACACCTCACGGTTTTGTTGACAGAATTTATTGAAGAATAACAATTGTGATTTTTATTATGGAGGAAGGCCACTTGAATGAAGCAAACTCACGGCACACACAAAGGAATATTCTTTCTTTAAGAATAAAACACATGGAGAAGGGGCCACCACTTGGTTGAAAATCTGAATTTGTTGAAGAGTTACGGCTCCTTCATTCCTTTTGCCATTTCCAAAAAGAGGAGACAACATAAAAAGAGGGGGACCACTCATGGTTGGCAACACTTCACGGCCACATGGAGGAATTCCAAATGAAGTGCTGAATTATTAAACTTCACGTCCCACTTGGCTTAAAAAGGGTGTGCAGATTTCTCTTGATTGCTCTTCCATTCCACATAGTTTTGCACTTTAGAATTGAAAAGAAATAAACGGACAGCAGCTTGGAGAAGCCACCACACCTTCAGCTTGGAACGTGATTCTTGAATGGAGGAGGAAACAACTATTAAATTGGACAGTTGCACAACACTTAAAGATACATTCAGCCACCTCCCGGTTTTTAGCTTGGTGCAGAATTTTTTATGTGCTTTTCTACTTAGGAGCTCACGGGATTGATTTTTTTTGCTAGAAGTTCCAATCTCCTTTGAAGAAGCAGGAAAAGAAGGTGTGCACGGTCTTATTCTTGTTGGAAGAAGTGGATGCACATGGAAGGAAAGTCCAGCCACCACTCATGGTTGGCAAAGCTCACGGACATTAGAATTTTGCAAGGGAAAACACATGGGAAAAGCATTCACGGTGCAGCAACTGTATAGTTCAGAAAGGTGAAGTAGTGATGGAGTTGAGTGAAGGGACAAGTATGTTGAAAAGTATGTTGAAGTTAATTTTGAAGTTAAGAAGAGTTCAAAAGTATGTTGAAACTCTAGATTAGCTGAAGATTAACAATTCATTGCTTGGTAGCAATGGACATGATGCACCATTGAGAATGTATGTAGTACCATAAATAGTTCAGGGGACTTTTATCCTTCTACATCAATACTTTTATCCTTCTACATCAAGTAGTAAGATTAACGGTAAATCAATCCTAAGTTCAGTAATGTGAGACTTCAATCACACTCATACACTATAATTTGTTCTTACAAGGGATTTCCAACACTTTTTTCTAACCATTATGGGATCACTCAAAGTATGACAAAAAGGTAATGAATTTGGAAATGAAACTTTACTAAAGCATTTCAAGAAGAAGATGGAATTTTCTAAGACTACCTACTAAAACACAACTTACAAAAACATTGATTCAGTTTAGTCATTACCTTGAGATCAGAGAGACCAATCACACAAGCACAGTCCACTACTTTAGCACCAGCAAGTTCTACAATTGAAAGCAAACTTAACCGTTTTAGGAACAACAACAAAAAATTTTAAGATGTTGTGTGCTCGAAGGAAGCTTTCGCAGTCTTCCACGTTTCCCTCACACTTTAACCACACAAAAGCTGTCAAATCATCAAATATGCATACTAAATTGTAGAACTGAAAACCACTAAACAAGTAACTGAAAACCATACTGAGAAAGACGAAATGAATGCATGAAATTAAATTTGTGATGAATTGAGCAAGTAAGTACCTGGTTGAGGCTCCAAGACCTGTTTGAAAAAAGTGCAGAATGATTGTGAAAATTTAGGCAAACTGAACAACTCACTATGCTCCACCACCAGCTGCAAGAGCAAATCACCTACAAGTCTTATTGCTGCTGATAGGCATCACTTTCCAGACCAAATCAATGCACTAGAACAACTACCAAGAGAGTGAAGTGTTGGGTTAACTTCAAC